>NC_139635.1:27401615-27409115 GCF_964638095.1 Poromitra crassiceps | reverse complement strand
GCCTTGTAAAACACAGGGTCAGTCAGTGGAAAGGTACCACCAACGTTTGGTGGCATATGTATTGAATCACAGTAGCTGATTCACACTCACACTGTTAATCACACTGGAAAAACACAATGATCAGATTTCAGTCGCATATGAAAATACCTGATTACTCGTTGAATTAGTTAGAGATTAGTTAGAGACTACTAAATGGACAAAGGACATTTTGGTAGTAAAAATGTAAGTTGTGTGTTATGGCACCCAACTTGAAATGATGGTAATCATTGTTTTACATGGTGATGATAATTATATTTATCTGTCCGTGTATTGTATGTACATTTAGATGAATTGTCTGTTTTACTTCATATTCTATTAACTTTGCAGTAAGTAACCTAAATGTAACTGAAAGTAATCAGATTAGTAATCTCGGACAAGTTACACTTTGAAAGGAACCGACTTAATAACCTAGATGTCACACACAATAACATGTCATCAATGCTTACTTTCCCTTAGAACCAGCAAACACATTTGCGACAAAGTAACAAAAGGTGAGTGGGTTTAACTCATGAATGTAATTAATTTGCGATCAATTAAGTTCTCATTCAAGGCATCAAACCACACATTATTTCAAAGACGGTCAAACAAGAAATTCACATTGTAAAAACCCTTGTGTCTGCTAGCTTTTGATGCCAAGAAAATAAATTAGACTTTCACAATCAAAGCACAGTTTTGTCATCTCCAGTTTGATGGGGCTTCTTTCTGGGCGATGAAAGTGCACGAAAAAGGCCGTCTCTACGAAACAAATTAATAAAACACAAGTGTTTGAAGTGAAAACCGGGGGGCTTAAAGCAGACAGAACGGTGGAAGAACAATCAAAGAGCAAATCCTTTGAGCCTTCCCTCCAAAATACCACCCAAGTCACAGTACCACCCAGCTGCAAACACAATACATCATCAGTCCCGCTCACAGACGACTGTTCTGTGTTGTGTCTTGACATATGAGTTAAGTTTTCAGCCTCCACATTTGTGAGCAGGTTTGCACTGAGCGTTGCGCGTAGCGTCTGCCGGTTACATAAGACCCTGGCGAGGAAGCAGCCTTGTGCGTCTGTCTGGTGGTCTGGGCCCGCACGCTCACTGCGCTACAGGCTGAACTAACTCAGCACGCTTCATCTCAATGAGATGACAGAACTGCTGAGGAATTTCTCTCCTCCGTGTCTAAACCGGCCTCCGTCAAGAAAGACGCTCCTTTCGGGCCGAGCACGTTCCACCGCTGCGTCCTCCCGCCTCACGTGGCCCCGCTTTGTTGAAATATGACCTTCAAATACCAAACCTCGGCCTCCATAACCTTTCCAAACACTGCCCACCTAGTACGTGCAGATGCATCCAGAAAATATCTCCGCGTGCCGCAGCACTTCAGTGAGGTAGGCCGCAGGCAGCTGGCAGGACAACAGTCTGCCACCTGTCCTGTCCTGTCCTCACCTTACCTTACCTACCTGTACGCTGGACTGTATTTGTTGGGGTAACCAGGCGTGGCCAGGTGAAAGGTGCCAGCCTGCCTCTGCCAGCACTGGCAGCAGCTGGTGTACGGCTAGCGGCCCAGATGTCTGCAAGCCCCACAGCTGAGCAAACAGTGGCTGTCTTCTCTACAGCATGGCATGTTTGAAATGACATGCCGGTCCAAGAAGGAACAGCCCAGCTTGAAGCACCAGCTGAGTTGCGATGCGCAAAGTCACCCAAACGCCGAGCATCTAATTGGCTCGTTAGATCAGGGTATATATACCATGTCCATGTGTGATGCCCCTATGGCTCGACTCAATCGACTTCTGGTGGAGTGACTCTCAACTTCGCCCCTGTAACACTGTGATCCTTTGCTGAGATTGTCACTGTCTGTAAATATTGTCCTGGCATTCCTAGACAGGCTGGAATGGAAGTGGACTAAAGAGGAGTAGGGGGGGGATTTTCCAGACACTTTCAATAACATAGACAATCTATTCTGGCATGGACGCACCTTGGCAGACTCCAGTGTAAACCATTTCAATTGCCCTTAATCTTCCCAGTTCGCTTTCTTACTCAGGCTGAGACTCTGCTCTCTGCTAGACGTAAATATCCTCCATCTGTATGTCCCAACAGTGTGTCTGAATTTTGGCTATTTTTAAATCCATTCTTCCCTCCTGCCATGTACAGTAATGCTGCTGTTTCAAAGAGTGATTTGTCCTCGCTAAAAACATCTTTGAATGAGTGGAAGCGCTACCTACTCCGTACAGTGAATGTATTGTACCTAGGTTGGGTTCCTCATTTTGATTCTTCTGCTGCAAAATGTATTTGAAACAGTCTAGTGGTTGTTGCAAAAACAGATTTGTCATCAGTGAAGACATTGTTGAAGGACTCGTTGAAGATCTTCTCTGGCGCCTTGCATCAACCCTCCCACTCAAACAAAAACCCTCCTGGTGCCATTAAAACCTGTGTCATCCCTGGCAATTCCCTATGGACATGAATGAATCTATGATGCAGCAATGAAATGTAGGACAGGAAGAAGCCTTTTACTACCAGCTGGTCTACACTTCCCTTTACAAGCAAGCACCGACAGAGAGAGAGAGAGAGAGAGAGAGAGAGGGGGGGGGGGGGGGAGAAAGGGACCCTATTCATTCTGCTCTGGCTGTGCTTTAGTAGATATGACATGGCAGTATAAGATCCTCGGGGGTGTGTCTTCACAGCGGTCTGTGAGCAAACATGCCGCCAGCTTCTGCCCGCAGGCCTGTTTGACTCTGAGGCCGGCCGCTGTTGACTCGGCACAATCTGCAAGTATCACTCGCTGCAAGGCCCTCCCCCACTCAACACCATGAGGAAGGAATACTCACTCAACCCACAACTCAACCCTGTAGAGGAATACTCACTCAACCCACAACTCAACCCTGTAGAGGAATACTCACTCAACCCACGACTCAACCCTGTAGAGGAATACTCACTCAACCCACGACTCAACCCTGTAGAGGAATACTCACTCAACCCACAACTCAACCCTGTAGAGGAATACTCACTCAACCCATGACTCAACCCTGTAGAGGAATACTCACTCAACCCATGACTCAACCCTGTAGAGGAATACTCACTCAACCCACAACTCAACCCTGTAGAGGAATACTCACTCAACCCACGACTCAACCCTGTAGAGGAATACTCACTCAACCCATGACTCAACCCTGTAGAGGAATACTCACTCAACCCACAACTCAACCCTGTAGAGGAATACTCACTCAACCCACGACTCAACCCTGTAGAGGAATACTCACTCAACCCACGACTCAACCCTGTAGAGGAATACTCACTCAACCCACGACTCAACCCTGTGAGGAATACTCACTCAACCCACGAGTCAACCCTGTAGAGGAATACTCACTCAACCCACAACTCAACCCTGTAGAGGAATACTCACTCAACCCACGACTCAACCCTGTAGAGGAATACTCACTCAACCCACGACTCAACCCTGTAGAGGAATACTCACTCAACCCACGACTCAACCCTGTAGAGGAATACTCACTCAACCCACGACTCAACCCTGTGAGGAATACTCACTCAACCCACGAGTCAACCCTGTAGAGGAATACTCACTCAACCCACGAGTCAACCCTGTAGAGGAATACTCACTCAACCCACAACTCAACCCTGTGTAGAGGAATACTCAGTCAACCCACAACTCAACCCTGTAGAGGAATACTCACTCAACCCATGACTCAACCCTGTAGAGGAATACTCACTCAACCCACAACTCAACCCTGTAGAGGAATACTCAGTCAACCCACAACTCAACCCTGTAGAGGAATACTCACTCAACCCATGACTCAACCCTGTAGAGGAATACTCACTCAACCCACGACTCAACCCTGTAGAGGAATACTCACTCAACCCACGACTCATCCCTGTAGAGGAATACTCACTCAACCCACAACTCAACCCTGTGTAGAGGAATACTCACTCAACCCACGACTCAACCCTGTAGAGGAATACTCACTCAACCCACGACTCAACCCTGTAGAGGAATACTCACTCAACCCACAACTCAACCCTGTAGAGGAATACTCACTCAACCCACGACTCAACCCTGTAGAGGAATACTCACTCAACCCACGACTCAACCCTGTAGAGGAATACTCACTCAACCCACGACTCAACCCTGTAGAGGAATACTCACTCAACCCACGACTCAACCCTGTAGAGGAATACTCACTCAACCCACGACTCAACCCTGTAGAGGAATACTCACTCAACCCATGACTCAACCCTGTAGAGGAATACTCACTCAACCCACAACTCAACCCTGTAGAGGAATACTCACTCAACCCACGACTCAACCCTGTAGAGGAATACTCACTCAACCCACGACTCAACCCTGTGTAGAGGAATACTCACTCAACCCACGACTCAACCCTGTAGAGGAATACTCACTCAACCCACGACTCAACCCTGTAGAGGAATACTCACTCAACCCACAACTCAACCCTGTAGAGGAATACTCACTCAACCCACGACTCAACCCTGTAGAGGAATACTCACTCAACCCAAGACTCAACCCTGTAGAGGAATACTCACTCAACCCACGACTCAACCCTGTAGAGGAATACTCACTCAACCCACGACTCAACCCTGTAGAGGAATACTCACTCAACCCACGACTCAACCCTGTAGAGGAATACTCACTCAACCCACGACTCAACCCTGTAGAGGAATACTCACTCAACCCACGACTCAACCCTGTAGAGGAATACTCACTCAACCCACAACTCAACCCTGTAGAGGAATACTCACTCAACCCACGACTCAACCCTGTAGAGGAATACTCACTCAACCCACGACTCAACCCTGTAGAGGAATACTCACTCAACCCACGACTCAACCCTGTAGAGGAATACTCACTCAACCCACGACTCAACCCTGTAGAGGAATACTCACTCAACCCACGACTCAACCCTGTAGAGGAATACTCACTCAACCCACGACTCAACCCTGTAGAGGAATACTCACTCAACCCACGACTCAACCCTGTGTAGAGGAATACTCACTCAACCCACGACTCAACCCTGTAGAGGAATACTCACTCAACCCATGACTAAACCCTGTAGAGGAATACTCACTCAACCCACAACTCAACCCTGTAGAGGAATACTCACTCAACCCACGACTAAACCCTGTAGATCGGTGAAATACTTTGGACTCTTTTCTTATGCTGAAGTAGAGGGCCTGAAACTGTTCAAAGAACCCTCTATTCAAAGGTCCTTGGCGTTTTCAGAATAAAACTAGGTCCCAGTGATAATCTTCAGACATCAGCTGCTAAACTCGGGGAAATTGTGAAATTCTGGCATTCTCCGAAATTTGAACCAATGACTTTGGCTATCATTCAAAACAATGGCAGAAAAATGGAGGAAAAGTCTCATGATAATAAACTTACTCCTCGCCATGTTTATTGTATTAAATCCAGCACACCATCAGAATAACCAAAAATACTATCAACAATGTTTTAGCAATATAAACAGTTTTACAGAACAGTTCCTGTCTTTTGCATTCACCCAGTTAGACACACACGCACGCACACGCACGCACGCACGCACGCAGACACACACACACACACACACACACACACACACACACACACACACACACACACACACACTCAGATACACTACTCATAATACTTAACATAAAAATAGATATTTGCAATTTACTAATGTGACCACCAAGTGGTTAAATAAAACTGGAACAAATTAAATTGTGTGCGCAAAACAACACAAAGCATAAAACCACAAGACAGACAACATGTTTCAATAAAAACATAATGTGAACACAGTACTTCTATTCCATTTTCAAGGCCAAAGGAGATACAGGAAATTCCCCTCAGTAATGGATTATGGCAGTAAAAATACATTACCCAGGAAATCATGGTCTTACTAAAAACATGTACGGTAGTTTAAAAAATGTATGTAAACAGATTTGGCATGCATTACCGATAAATGCAACACAAGAAACAATGGGAGAAATGTAGCGCAGAATTATAAAACAATTATAATGTAATTATTACAATTATAATTTGTTAGAATGTTGTCCTTGCTATACAGTACATGGAGGATGCTTGCCACGAAGGAGCTCAGAATAGTCCAGGAACTGAAGGTTTCAACCCCTAGAAACAGAAAGATAGACAGATGTGAACATGTAAACGTCTAATACAGTATCTTAGAACTGACATTTGACTGTTTTCTCTTGTTTCTACTAAACTGATTGTCCTTTTCTTTGCTCTGTAAAGTATACTGTGATAAAATTGATTTAGAGGCTGCTTTGTAAATCAGTTTGATTTGATTTGATATGATTCGTTATATTCATTGGTAACACATTGGGTACATTAATTAAGGGGTTAATTAATGATTAATAAGCATTAGCGCATTAACCCTTAATTAACAGTTAACTAATGTGCCTAGTAATCATTCACTTAATGGTGTTCATTATGGTTGGGTTGAGGCATGAAGTCACTGAGGTTGTTAGAGCAAGCTTGCAGTCAAGGCTGTTAATGAAGCATTAACTAAGTGTTAAGTAATGTACCCTTATTGTAAAGTGTTCCCTATTCATTTTGAGTTGAGTTGGATAAAGGGTATCATCCATACCGTATGGATTGGCCTAAAATGCTATAGATACAGTCAGTGTCTCGTCATAGTGTTCAATGGATCAGCGTGGGGTAAATCCTCCCGTTCTTCCAATGCAGCACAGTTAGCATTTAGCTGCTAGCCCAGCCCAGGCAGACAGGATCAGGGATTCAACCCCCGCAGTGAACGTAACATCTGAACAGACGTCTATGTACCTGCTTTTGAATCCCCAATCCTGTAGTGTAGAGCCGCAGCACCGTCCTTTGGTGAGTCAGCCCATTGAGATATATGGGGGGTTTTAACCCACCATCTAGTCTTGCGCACCACCCATAGTAACATTTTGTTGGCGTTCCCACACAGACCGACTGTATCTATATCAGTTTGACTCCACAGTGCATTCATGTTCAACACAGAAACAGTCTTGCGGTACCTTGCTACTCGACAGTTGCGTGTCTGGATGTAGATTCCTGTGTACGTGATGTCACATCTCACTATGTTGTTGGTGAAGTCTGACTCTTGGACGTGGAAATTGGGGTTGACAGTAACCTGTAAATATAATCAAAATGTTTGAGCAGCACTGCAGGCAGACAGCCAATGTTGTGAGAAAATGCCATTAATGGCTGAAGGCCAATGGACATGTTACCTTTAGGATATAGTTTCCTGGAGGTATGTCAGTGATGTCAATATAGACACGTTACCTTTAGGATATAGTTTCCTGGAGGTATGTCAGTGATGTCAATATAGACACGTTACCTTTAGGATATAGTTTCCTGGAGGTACGTCAGTGATGTCAATCCATTGGCAGTCGATGTTGGCAGCATACATGTCATGGCATCCTGGGCTCAATCCCTGTAATCCAAACAAACCCCCACAACAGGAGTTTTAGTTAC
>NC_139635.1:27346615-27396615 GCF_964638095.1 Poromitra crassiceps | reverse complement strand
GTGTCAACTGAGGCCATCTGAATTTTACAGCTCATCCTGGTATTTTCTGTGACCAAACCGCCCTGAATTTTAATATTGTAGAAGGAAGACACGCGTGTCGTTTGTAAAAAGCAAGTTTCTATTCATTTCACCTAGGATAAGGCCGATGACACATTCCATTTAACATAAACCGCAGAAGACATTTGTAAATTTCATTTTCATGGCCAAACTAGTTAGGAATTTGGCTAAAATAAACGACCCGTAAAACCTCACGACCTTAAAACCTAAATATTCTAATCTAGAATAAACGGATTGACATTATTTGCGATTTGCAAGGAAGGATTGGAAATCTGGGTGTTTCCCCTTCATTTCAGTCTCATGAAGGGGAATTTTATCAAGATTCCACATTAATAAATAGTATAATTATTGTAAAATCAAATCCCATCACTTCAAATGACCTGTGCACAGGCTAGCGCATCATACTGTGATGCGCATGGAAAACCCTTGTGCAGTGTAAAATTAAACCACTAGGCGGCAGACTTCCTCCATAGACGCTACTGCTCTTGAAGCATCTGTGGATGTTATTTCCAAGAGGCTACATACATTAGGACCTATCAAACCATTGGGACTTGATTGATTGATTGATTGATTGATTGATTGATTGATTGATTGATTGATTGATTGATTGATTATCATCATCATCATCATCATCATTCATTCATTCATTGCAGGCCTTTTGCACCTCTCTGCTCCTCCACATGTGTCTTTGATGCATGCGCGCCCACACCGCAGGTCGGATTGTGCTGAACATTTGCATGGCGGGGGGTTGTGATCAAGGTCATGGACATGTCATCAAGTCCTGGAAGCACCTGGAAAGTCCTGGAAAACACCTCACGCCCACACCCCAGGTTGGATTGGGCTGAAAATGTGCGTGGAGGTGGGTTATGACCCGGGGACGGTCATATTCAGGATGTATAGTCCTGGAAACCATCTGGACAGCACCATCATTACCGCCATGCAAAAGGTGCAGTTGTATCACTTTGTGCCTATTTAACCCAGGCAACGCTGGGTGCATTGCTAATAGACTTCTGGGAGCTGCCTGGCAGCCCAGTACAGCCAAGCATCATAATCTGCATGCCCAGATTTTCCTCACCAGTCCAGGGATGCGAGAGGTGACTTTCCGATCACAAGCCCACCTAGATTGTTCATTAATTTTTGCATACTGGTAATAAAATATCTCTCTTCTTAAAAATCAAATCTTTGACAAAAAATATGGATGATAATCTATTTATATAGAAGGGGAAAGTGGGCAATCTGTGTGTGTTCTCTGTGTGTTCTCTGTTTCAATTTCTGTCCCACTGATGATGACATAGTGATGTCATAGGAGCAAAATCATCTTATGACATCACTGATGATGTCATCATAGGCACTGATGATGTCATAGTGATGTCATAAGAGCAAAATAATCTTATGACATCACTGATGATGTCATAGGCACTGTGATGCCTAAAGCTTCTGGCATACTCTTCGCGCACGCGCTGGAGGCGGGGCTCCGAGGAGGGTGCGCGCACTTGGCGCAGGCCAAAACAAAACATACTCAGTGCGCAGCTCCAGGCGCCAGGCAGTCTGAATGAAATTGAATGTAACGTTCCCAATTCTATGTATTAAATTCTAAAAAACGACCCTCAACATTTGGGAAGGCTCAGGCACACAACTAGTTCGTTATAATCGAACATCATGCTTTGAAGGCGGCTGTACGATGGTGAGGACTCAATCACAGCAGATGTCCGCTGATAGCCTACCACGGAGATCTCACAGGCACAGGCAGCAAAACCCGACGCGCTGATAGAAAAATCTCCATGGACGCACCGCGCTGCGCTCAGGCCTCGCCCCCCGACACGCCCCGTGCGATTACGTCATAATCGGCGCGCGCCCTATGCGCTTGGCTGGGCGCAAAGAGTATGCCAGAAGCTATAGGCACTGATATTGTGGATTTTGGTTACACTTGTGCAATTGTGACATCACTGATGATGTCACAGTGATGTCATCAGTCATGCGAAGTTGAGCTGTGCATGCCAATAGAGCAGGCGAGGCCGCGCAGCAGCCAAGCTGCCGGCAGGATCGAGGAATCAAAACACCTGGGGAAGACAAGATCAGCTGTGCATAAAAGACATTTGGCAACTTGCATCATGGGCAATAAAACTATACTCACATAATGAACAGTAACCTATATGAGTCATGCATTGCTCTTCCATTTGTCAGCCCTCATCAGAATTGCCAGGGTGTGCGTTTCCTCGGCCAAATAGGGCGAAAGCATGGTGTGTCTGGTTTATAATTAGCAAAAGAAACTCGAGACTGTTCCAAAATCGAGTCCGGGAACGCCCCGCGGGGCCGCCCATGACTTATAAGAGCGACAAAGCCTCGGCACTGGTTTGGCACAAGACTTCCCGAGCAGGACATTTACAAAAATTTAGCCAGTAAGTATTAATGTTAAATTGAGTCTATTTACTTGTGTGTCTTGACCTGAAAAAATAAGTAAACAAATCACATCAACTGTTGCCACAAAAACGTGAACTAATCTTAATGTAAATTAAGAGTGATTGAAAATAAAATGATGACTGGTGCATCTGGTTGTTTTCGTGGGACACATGCAGCTTCCCTGTGATACGGCCGACCAGTGAGAATAATATCTTTTTCGCTTTGAATATATCTCATGATTCTTATCCCATGAATCTAGGTATCCAGGGGGGCCGCTCAGATCTTTGCTTCTTGTGAGATTTAACGAAGATGATGGTCTAAAAA
Source organism: Poromitra crassiceps (assembly GCF_964638095.1). Classification (NCBI taxonomy): domain Eukaryota; kingdom Metazoa; phylum Chordata; class Actinopteri; order Beryciformes; family Melamphaidae; genus Poromitra; species Poromitra crassiceps. The sequence continues at coordinate 27,393,834 of NC_139635.1, read as the reverse complement.
TGGTTTCTCCACAAGAAACGTCCCCCCAAGGAATATACCTGTTGTCTTCCCCTGAGGCCTCACACTTCCATTCTGAGGAGTATACAACTATAATGATAGATCCAGAGGGTATACCGATCATGGGGAGACAATACAGGTGAGATGTTGTGCTGAAACAGTGTTTGGAAAAGGACTCAATCAAGTTCGCCGCTGTGTTGTGGGTAAACCTCCCATTAGGTGGGCATCGCGTCTGGCGCTTCTTGAAAGAGCTGAGCAAATTGTGCGAAACACTGTTTCCCATCTGGCTTTGAGTGCACAATTATGTTATTTCTTCAGAATACCGTCTAAATGTAGGTTAATTGTATGTTAGCATTATTTTAGTTTAATTAACCTAAATATAAATGATTTATGAATTATTATTATTATTATTATTATTACTATTATTAACAATCTATTTGTTTATTTATTTATTGTATTTTTTAATACAAATGCAGGAGATCAACAGATTTGATATTCATGTAGCCTATTAACCTTTTCCAAAACCAGCTGAACTTTGAGTTATAGGCTATGATAGGTCTTCTGTATTTGTTCACTTGTCGTTTGACTTATGGTCCTACCTGCATTTAGCCTATAGGCTACTGTACACGTGACAGTCTCCAGTCCTCAGTGTTGTGAGCCAAACCACATTTGAAACGGCTCTCAGAGCTAATTTTACACGCAGACTTGTGCCATTGCCCCCCCCCCCCCCCCCCCATATTATTTTCACTAATCCAATTAGAGATCTGGATGTGTAACTTATATGCACAATGCATTTCTAATAAATAAACGAATGAATAAATAAATTGTGAACATGTCCCCCCACCAGTGATGTATTTCCACCCTTGGGTCAGTCCCATTCATTGTCAATGCCGCCCCCTAACAAACGAATGGTTGGAGGCTGATATAGTCCCCCTCTTTGGTCAGGGACAAAAATTGGGTGGCATTCGGTTAATTGCCAAGCATGTGGCTCTGGTTCAAGATTATCTTGGCCTTAATGATATGATTACATTTGGTTTAATTACTGTTGCCAACCATGCACTATTTCTATTTCTTTTTTTGGCTGCATCATTAACATCACTAACTTTGCTTTACAGAACAAAGATCAGCACAATAGGGATAATGGAGTTTTTTTTTTCAATTGCTAGATTAGAACTCTAAACTCATAACTTGTAATTGGCATTGGTCTATTTGGCACAATCAAACATTTGAGTATTTTTCAGTATTTTAATAACACGCTCATGCACTGGGCAATGAAGATGATAATAAAACCGTAATAATCAATAATAAATAATAAATAATAACACAAAATATTCTGGACTATAAAGAATAATTTCAGAATCATAAATAAGTTGTTATAAATAAGCCAATGATGCTTTTTGCAAGTCTTATGTTTCATATGCCAAACAGTTGCTTAAACAGTATATTTCCTCTTTGGCTGGGGTGTGATCCCCCTGGTGACATGAAGATAGTGCTGTGAAGTTGATCCTGGATGCCATTCATTTCAGACCCCTGTCAGGTTTCTGCCTAGTCCTCGCATAAAGACTGCTCAGGTTCAAGTGCCACTCAGCCTATCACGGACCCAGTGGCCTTTTTGTTCAGCTGAAACCTCAGCGAGACACACAAGGCCAACCTGTTCATTCATTATAAAGATGAATGTACAAATTCATATATGCCACAGTGGGTTTGCCATAAATATATCATACAGTACAGTATCATAACCCCAACTGTTCACATGCATCAGGAGGTCTTCAAACAGGGGGGTAGAAAGCATGTGACAGCTGCTATCTCGCGTGTCCCTGCCTCTCAGCCTAATACGGACGCCCGGCTGTCCGGCTGCTATGGCAACGGGTGACGTTGGAGTACATGCCACCCCAAAGGGTCTCACCTTTCCCCACATGTTACCCACCCAGTGGGGCGGGGATTGGCCAGTGAGTCAGGCCGGGCCGTGGGCAGTTGCGTGGATGCATGGAGATCAGTAAGTGGATGTCTATACAGTAGCTAAAATTACTCCCCTGACACTCCAAGCACTTGGCCTATAATAAACTGACAGGCCAGCTACCCTCCACACCAGGCCAACTGGCGGCATGTAAAAACTCTCAGAAACGCATCACAAGACTCTGAGTCGCCTCCTTCCCCCCCCCCACACACACACTATCCCTCTGCCAGTGCTGGCAGGCTTCTCAGAATAATGTATAGAGACCTCTGAAGTTAGCAAGTGCTTTTAGTTAATGGCTATTCAATTCTAAAGTGATCAGATGAAGAAATAGAGATTCAACAAGACACTGAAGAATTATGTTAACAAGTGTATCCTTGACTATACGTTCAGAGGATAAATCCTTGGATAGCTTGGTCCTCATTGCCTGCCAGGCACATGGTTGTTTGTTTTATGGTTTGGCAAGTCATGCTGTGCAGTTAAGAAATACAGCCGTCAAGGTCACTATTCAGTTCACTGGGTTTCTGATATTGAACTATCAATAAAACGTAGCTTTGCAGCTGTATGTTTCCCCTCATTTCTCTGCACATAGTTCTTGGCCGGGTGACTGAGCGCTGTGGGTGACTTTCAAAAGGCCACCTGATCTGTTGCAGAGCCATTATCTGGTGCCAGGCACTGCCATTAATTGCAGTTGAATTTTCTTGGAAGTTGATGCTAGTAATAGAATGACTCAAATCTACAGTAGGAATTTGGGGACAAACAGGGATTTTGCTCAGTCATTGCACACGGCTACAGGCAAAAATATAGAGACCGAGGAATGTTTCAGGTTACTTGTATCCTAAGTGCAGCAGGGTCAGGTGGTATACTGAGAAGGCAAGGTGCTCTTTAACCTGCCGAGCAGGTTTCAAGTTCTCTGTGCCAGCGAGGATCTGACCTATTGAAGTGTCTTCTGTGCAAGACGCTGAATCCCTAGGCAGCTCTGTGGGGCCTGACCTCTGACCTCTCTGTGGAGAGGGGGGCAAGTGAAAAGAGAATTTCCTCATGACATGGCAGATTTTGATTGTGCTGACCTGGGAGGCAGGTCTGAGGTCTCCAACCTGTTTCATTCTACTGTCCTGAACTGTGTTCCTGAATAGTGGATCAGGTTATTGCCTATCTCTTTGTTGTTGTATTTTATATGCTGGGACGCCTGCTTTCAGCAGTTCTCCTCATAGGCGTTAATCATGTAGATCAGGGGTGCCCAATACGTCGATCACGATCGACCGGACGATCGCAAAGGTAGTGTGGTAGATCGCATGGCATTGAGGGGGGGGGGGGGGGGGGGGTGTACATAGTGCCGTAGTGAGGATGGATGATAGGCTAATAGGCCCATTTGCCACTTGATTGACGTACAGGTAGCCAGTCAGATCTCATCTATACTGCGCATGCAAAAGTTAGCAGCCTATCAGCCATCCTCACTATGGCATTTGCCACTTGATTGACATACAGGTGCGCCAGTCAGATCTCGCTGTGGCAGCCAAGTTTGTATATATATATAAATAAATATGTTTGGTAGATCACTTTTACTTGGTCATTTTAAAAGTAGCTCCCAAGCTGAAAAAGTGTGGGCACCCCTGATGTAGATACTGGGCCTTATAGAGGCTTCACAGATAAAAAAAAAAGAAATGCTGTGCTTACATTCATATCCAAAGTTAAAACCTGTATGAAAAGCTGTTCTTTATGTCAAATGTGACATTCATATTGTCCAATTTTATATATCAAAAGATAAAACTATTATCACTGTCCAAGGTATGGATGCTATGTAAGCCATTTTCATGTGTTTATTTATCCTAATCTTTTAAACAGCAGTTTTCATAAACTGACCCCTCTATTATGTTATATACCCCCGTCTCCTTATCAGCACAACATGACGCAGACTGTGGTAATGTATCAATAGTTCTTTAGCGGAAGCAATCTGCTGTGATCACTGGTTTTTATCAGCCTCTTTTATTATGGCACTAAGATTACTTTATCTGGGCGATAAAGAAGCCCATTCAAGAGCCTTGGGAATAAGTAACCAGTAATCCTCAACATACATGAAAGTTTGTGCTAAAGACTGGTAAGGTTTGTGATTTTTATGTAGGGACCTTTATGTGAACTACATTGTTGGATATGTGAGTTTTGTGAAGTTCATACAGAGATAGACCATATTAGAAAGAACAACAGGAAGCAGGAAGTGGATTCAATTGTGACTTTAAATTGGGACACAGATCTTTCTTCCCAGTGTGGGGCGTTAGAATTTGAAACACAAAGTCAGTGTTGAGACCCGTTCTGCATGTTAAACACTGGGTGGTCCAGAGGTGGTTCATCTTTTAGAAAAAGGTTACAGAGGATTATACAAAATACAATGCTTCTGCCATCAGTTCTTAATAAGTTACATGATTATTTACTATTTACAAATCAGAAATCATATACAGTAGGCAAGAAGTAGCCTATGTCACCGGTGTTACACATGACTCAAAACGATATTTACAAGTCTATACACAAGTCCTCCGACGTTCCCGTATGGCTGTGGAGAAAGAAAAGACAGCAATTATTAACATGGAGTACAACATTTATAACATTATTTCATATACAACAGCAAGAGTTTAATTTACCTATGAGTTGTTCAGTAGAGAATTCTGAATGCTTTCGTACACTTGGTTGTAGATCTCTTCCGTTGATTTCATGCCATCAAGGTACTCTGTGGGGCAATCAAGAAAAGGACAAGTCAGTTGAATGATAATGGATCATTTAAGTATAGTCAATTAGTTGACAATTAAATACATCTCTTTTTCAAAGGAGAGTGGGCAGTCCGCTCACCTTGAGTATTTATTTAATTTGATTTAAAAATAGGAATGTAGATAGATAATGGGAGACACAGGAGGGATTCAATTAACACAAAATAAATAAACAAACAAACAAACAAACAAACACACATTGGTTTGACCTACCTAAGGAGTTGCAGTTGTTCTCCATCTCTTTCCTGTGTTTCAGGTACATGGGCCAGACATGGCCGTCAAACAGGCCAGGGGGGTCAGGGACTGTGTATGTCCTTGTACTGCAGGGACAAAATAATTCACTTATTATACAACTTAAATGCAGCTTTTTGACTAGTCGAAGATACTCAAAGAGCTTGTTACCTCCTTCTGCTTTTGCACTCCTCGTATGGAATGGAAATGTAGTAACACTTGTTGTAGACATCAACAAGAGGCCTGGAGGAAGGAACCGAAGCTCAGTTTAGTGAACAGCTTTAGCAAGCTTGAGAGAAAAGGTCCAAAGCCAAAGGCTACATTTGACAGCTATAGGTACAACAAAGGAGTGTACAGGTATACTGTAGTGTAGTGTCACAGGGTGAAAATCGTTTTTGGCAAGCGACTCACTTGTAGTTGTAAAGGAGGAACCCCTCCACGATGAGAATATGGAGCCCGTCGGATTCCTCGGCTTCAGGTGACAGGCTGACGCCGTGGGAACGGGCGAACTTGACTGGGTTCTCCTGCCAGCCTTTCACAGTGTTCACCATAGCCTCCATGTCCAGGGCGGTGATCACTGTTAGAACAAGGAGAGAGGGAATGGCATACGTCACCACACGTGCAAACAAGCCTGCTCACCAATGTGCTTCAACACACATTAGTCACAGTTAGTGAATGTCTGTAGCATTCACAGAATAGATGCTAGAATTACAAGTTTAGGATTGATCGGTAACCAAAGTGTGGAACTTTTGAAAAGTGCAGGAAAGAAAAAGTACATTACTGCATGGTTTTCCTGCTTGAAATCCATTCTTACCATCCCATTGTCTAAAGCCGTCCTCCCCGACTTCTATCTGATCGGGTTTCTGAAATAACAGTCAATAAAACATTGCTGCAACCTAGTAAGCAGTGGGAGCTGATCACCCCTGGACAGGACAAGTCAAGGACTCATCTCCACCTAAAGTGGCCTGCTAAGGCTGCATGATGTTGACGGGAAGAAAATCATATTGCGATATTTTTCATCAATATTGCGATTGCGATATTGTTTGCAATACATTTGGAAACATGATTTCTTTTTCAGTGCTTGAAAAAGGGAAGGGAGATGATGATGCTTACTTATGTGACATTAAGGCTTTGATCTGACATGTGATTGCTACCTTGTTTAGGAAACACATTTTTCTCTAGCCTAAGCAGCCTCTCGCGATTTGGAAATTTCTGTTGTCAGTATTGCGATTTCGATTTTCTTTTACGGGTTTATTATGCAGCCCTAGTCTGCATCCTCATACGCCATGTGCCATAGCAGCAAGGCAGTGTTATCTGAGAAGTTAAAAGTAGCCTACCATAACTGCTCTGTTACAGTAATTGAAGAGGTACATGTGCAGTTGGCGAGATGAAAAACGTGACATCAAGTCACTGACGTTTCAAAACTTAATGTTGATCAGTGGCCAATCAACAGTGACTGTGTATTGACACTGAATGCAGCATTAAAGATGGCTGTGAGAGAAATACAATCTATTGCTTCTAATGTTAGGCCAAATGAGGTTAATGATGATGCCAACAGTTGGTTGCAGAACTTGCAAAATGAATGCACAAAGTTCATCCACTTTAAGTGGGGACGCCTTTTCATTGGTTGTCCAGGAGACAATCAGCCAGATGTATTACAAGGCTACTGAGATGACAGTCAGTACATCTGCAGGACTGACTGGTGGGTTACTCCTGAGCACAAACATGTCAAATGCAAGTAACCAATGCTCTAAGTGCTCAGGGGCAACTGTAAAATAGCAAATGATGTACATCAAAATAAACAATTTTATGAACTCAGCATGGATACAACAAAACAGATAGCTTTAACATGTCGCTTACATTTACTTTTAAAGCTCAGAAGAATAGAGACATTTGCTTGTCTTACCTTGAAAAAGTCATCCTGATGCACCACGCAACAGTTTGGTAATGTCTTTATCAGTCTATTCGTCAAAGTGGTCTTCCCACCGTTGGTCACTCTGCAATGGAGACGAATGTCATGCCATGCCATACAAATATGAACTTACTCTTCAGTTTTTGCAGCTTCTCAGCGAAAGAGATGTTACTGCTAAACAAATGAATGAGACTTACCCGCCGATGCCGATGATGAACTTCATTGTGGACGTTGGACTGGTCTCCTTTAGAATTCAGTAAATAAAAGAAGGGAACCTAACTAACCTAACTTTCTGTCAAAGGATTTGCAAGCCTTTCTTTCTTTACTGCCAATGCAGTTCCCCCCTTTTACTACTTCATTGATAGACAATCTCTCTGCTGAGTATATAAAGGATTCAGCTGCAGCGTCACACTGCCCGACCAATCATCCTCTTTCTGCTGCAGCCAATAAGCTGCTACATACACTACAGCACCATGTGGCCAGAGAGAGGAGGTCTTAGAAGCTTTGAATTGGCAGGAAAGTAGATCTGCAATTTTCCACCTGCTGTCAGAGGTCAGTGAAACTGACAAATGCAGGACAAATCTAACACCCAACACCCGAGTGACAGAGAGAGATGCGGTGTTCTTAGAAGATAATAGAGAAATGAGATAGTGGGACTAAGGTGTGGATCACAACTTTAACTTTCTCTGGGGATGTTGAAGACAGACATAAAGTAGCCTACTGCAGACAGGTGGTTAGAATGAGGAACTGTTGTAACTTGATGATGTTGATAACTTGTGGTTTGTGAAATCCAATTTGTTTCTGAACAGAGGATCAGTGTGGTATCATACATGAGATAGATGGCTGGTTCTGTAGGTGTAAATCCACTTCATCCTAGTCTTTTTAAAACGTGTCCCAGAAAGGGTATGGAGGGTGGAGGGGGCTATGTTAGCAGTATAACATTAATCATTAACATTTACAGTAATAGTGCTCAATACAACCCAGAATATACTGTACATAGACATTTCCTTAGCGTATCACAATGCAGAGCATAACCTGATTATTTGTTTTTTGAGAGTGGGGGATTTTCCATGCTTAGACAGGTCTGGGTGGGTGAAAACCAGAAGCACTATATTTAGTTGGCCGGTGTGTGGCTGCCTGCTGCGTCACACATATTTCTGATGCAACTGGTTGGAATACATGGGTCTACAGTGGCCGTGAAGTGCAATTCACAATGGCGAATAACAAAACAACAACAAATTGCGAATCAAATTAATCAAAGAGAAAACATAACAACAAATTGGAAATCACAATGTCAAAATAGAAAGTTAAAAACCATTACCAAAAAAAAAAGGTACCCAGCAAAGAGATAACCTTCAGGGAATGTTTCTTGAAGGTTTAAGGTTCTTTAGAGGTTATTTAAAAACCTTAACAGAACATTTAAAGAATGTTCACTGAAGGTTATTAAAAAAACATTCAGGTAATCTTCAAGCGGAGAACACATACAGCCGATTAATCTGCGTCGGCCATGTCTGGGCATCTGTCGCCCGAGTATTTACAGTGTGTCCCACACCATTGCTACTCGTTGGTGGCTTTTCCGGAATTGTCTGGTCGTCATTTTCCAACTTAATCTAATCTGATAATTCCAATTTCACAACAACGTGCCTTTGGGAAAGCCCCTTGAGCCGTTTATTCCGAATTGTCCGCCTCCACCTCTTCTTTTCTTCCACAAGCAAAAGACCAGGCAAGGGCTGACACAGCCAGTGCCATTTGCAACTTTTTATCAGACATATTCTCCATTAAGTAGCTAGATTACGAAACCATTTAAGTGGTGAGCGAAATGGTTGGCAAACGTTTCATGAATCAGGTCTCACGCAGGTGCAGAATGTATACAGTATATTGCCCGTCTGCTGTAGTATTTGCTGTGTGTTCAAGGGCATCTTTTTGGCTTCAAAAAGGCAACGTTATGGCAACATAACAGAGGCCATTTACACCTGGCATTAACATGCGTTTTCTGCCATCATATTGCAATCAGATTGTGTTTTATCACTTCAGCCTGATTTCATTTACACCTGTCACTAACATGCGTTTTGGGTGATCAGATTGCAATCCTTCTTCAATGCGTTTTGGGGGTGTTTACACCTGTACTTTCAAGTGATAAAACACAATCTGATTGCAATCTGATGGCAGAAAACGCATGTTAATGCCAGGTGTAAATGGCCTCACAGTCTGCTTTTGTTTTCACTATAGTTTGGAGTGGTATTGATGTGGTCCAACCTTTAGGGAACGTTCCTTAAAGGTTCTCTGAAGGTTATTTTGTGTAACCTTTAGTAGATGACCTTTAGAGAACATTCCCTGAAGGTTACCTGTTTGCTGATCTTTTCCGGTAGAAGTTAATGTTGTTGTGTTTTCTGCTTTGTGGTTGTGGTTTATTTTTTGCCGTTGTGATTTCCCGATTTGTTTTCACTTTTGTTGATTTGATTTGCAGTTTTGATATTTGTCGTGTTTTGTGAGTTGGTGTTGTGTTTTCCTATTTGCCGGTGTTTTTTCCTATTTGTCGTTGTAATTTGCACTTCACGGCCACCATATAGGTTGGACGGTTGGCCTGATAGTGCAGGATCCTTGTTACAGTAAAACACACTCTTGTCTCTTTGATCTTCAGTGCTCACTGCTTATCAGCCCGCCCAAACACAAAGATACTGTATATCCTGCACACCTCCGGATGTAGCTAGTCTAACCTCGTGTTTATATTCTCTGTACAGTATTTGAGCAAGTTCATTTACAAAGGGTCTTATCTCGGTGTTATTATTGTAAGCGTGAAGGAGCTGGACTTTTAGTCCCAGCTATCAGAGCGTGCTCTCATGTTAAGAGCTTCAGGTTACATGGTATGACTATGACAGTCTGTTGACGCCAAATGATGATAACATTTTTCATCTTCCCTATCAAACTGATCAGCACTGTCTTGATGTACTGCAGTGGTCTGAAATAAGGGAGAAAAATGACCCATGACCCATGTGGCACAGACACAAGGCATCTAGCCATGTGTGGTCCACCATGTGAACCACCATGTGGTGCACATTTCTCCTTGTCTAGACTTAGAGGACAATCAGCACCAGTCTTTTGGTCAAACAGTTCTCTATGTGTATAAACAAGCTCGATTTCTACTCTAATATGCCAGACCCAGCTAAACTATTAAAATATTCCCAGGTCCAATCGCAAATCCAATGTCAAATGAACAAAATGTCTGGGCTTTCTTAAAAGAAAACATCTGCCTATCGTTCTTTTCCATTTGATGGTATTGCTGAAAAATGCTTGGCCAAGAGACTCATGATGCAACATCATCTAATGAAATCTAAATGCTCTTTTAACGACTAAACAAATTAATCATTGCTTGACTGACTGACTGACTGATTTTGCATAATGAACAGATATCTGATGAAGCTCACTTGACTGAAATGTGTCTTGAAATGAAACCCTTGTGAGTGAGATAGTGTGGAGGAGTCTGTAGATTTTTTATTTTATCTTTTCCCATCCGACGCACCTGGCACATACATATAATTGTGCAAAGATGATCTTTTTAGCATAATGGACAATAAAGGTAAATGATAACATTTGCAGGGACCATGCAGTAAAAACAAACAAACTCTGTGGCAAGTTGCCTTTTTTTTGCCACTGGCAACCCTAGTGACAATACAATTCATCAGGAGTTGTTATAGTGCTAATTTGTGATCACAGCAACTTGACGTGTAAAAGTAATGAAAGGTCACTTCAAGAGTATCATGTCCAAATAACCCCTATGAACAGCGGCATGTGATTAAGATGTTCAGGGCCGTGCAGAGAACTTTAGAGGGGCAGGTGCTCAATGTTAAAAAGGGGCACATGTAGAGTAGGCTTGCCGCTGTGGAAATCTTTCCACCGGTTAATAAACCTTTTGACAAACTTGTCTTAACGGTGACACCGTAGACTTCTAAGGTATTCGTCGGCTCAATAGCTGTTTTTATGCCTCCGCCGGCCATAGCCATAGCCAGGCATTATGGATCCGGGTTGTCCGTCCGTACGTCCGTACGAGGTTCGTTAACGCGATATCTGAGGAACGCCTTGACGGAATTTAATCAAATTTGCCTTAAACATCCACTTAGACTCAAGGATGATCTGATTAGATTTTGGTGGTCAAAGGTCAAGGTCACTGTGACCTCTCGAACGCCATTTTCAAGCTTGTTAACGCGATATCTCAGGAATGCCTTGGCAGAATTTCATCAAATTTGCCTCAAACATCGACTTGGACTCAAGGATGAACTGATTACATTTTGGTGGTCAAAAGTCAAGGTCACTATGACCTCATGAACGCCATTCCCAAGTTCATTAACGCAATATCTCAACAACGGCTTGATAGAATTTCTTCTGATTTGGCTCAAACATCGACTTGGACGCAAGGATGAACTGATTCCATTTTGGTTATCAAAGGTCAAAGGTCAAGGTCACTGTGACCTCTCAAATGCCATTTTCAAGCTTGTTAACACGATATCTCAGGAATGTCTTGATGGAATTTCTTCGAATTTGCCTCAAGCGTCCACTTGGACTCAAGGATGAAGTGATTACATATTGGTGGTCAAAGTTCAAGGTCACTGTGACCTCACACACCCAATTTTCAAGCTCTGTAACGCAACATCTCAGGAGCGCCTTGACGGAATTTCTTCCAATTTGCCGCAAATGGCGATTTGGACTGTAGAATGAACTAATGGCGGAGGCATAAGTCCGTGTTGCGGTCGTTCTAGATTCCCTTTCTGATTGAGTCTGTTTCTCTCTCTTCTCTCTCTCCACAGATTATTCATTTAACTGCTCTCAGTCCGACGCAGCCGTCAAGGTAGACTCAGGGCCTGGATATTATATTTGCCACTGAAAGTTATTCAGCTGGTCGCTGTCACGTTGTAGCGGACTTCTGATGATACTGCTCTTGGAACAAGCTAGTGTAATGGTCAATCATTTTGCTCTCACAATTGCTCGTTAAGGTGAGCTGTGTATCCGTCACTGCTGCTACTTCATATTAACCATCAAGTTGAATTCACTTGAACACTTTGCACTCGCATTGGGTTGAAAATAGGAAAGGGGATATGTGACGTTACATTAGTTTCTTCTTTGTTGACATTTCACCATGGACAATGGTGTCGGTGGCCAAGTAATGTATTCTGTGTATGCTGGTCATGAGAAAGCAGATCAACAGTATACATGCCACATAGTGGTACCTCATCAGAAAGCAACTCAACACTGTGTCAAGTTTTTCTAGTCATAAATCTGTAATAAGCATTGTGTTTTGGTTAGGCGTCTTTTCAAATTTTGAAAGTTTAGCATCTATAAATGGGCGTAGAACATTATGATGGAACTCATATGATGGCCGTCCCCATGCTCAATTATGTCCCATAGGTTTTTGCAGCAATTTCTGGGCTGATACCGTTTGTTACACAGGTTTCTTGCAAGATTTCTAACCAATTTTGACCACTCGAGAAGACCTCGAGGAACACCATAGAAAAATCATGCTGTGATTAGATACCAGGATCTTCACTCTATCTTTAAAAATGAGCCCGCTACAGCCTCTGAAACACAGCAATGTCGGCCGCCGACACCTGTGAGGAGTATGAAACGACAAAAAGGTCACTAGGACATCAAGGGACAAACCCCCCCCACCCCTCTGCACGTGCCTGAATGTGACTGCCGGCAACTTTCATTGGCTGTCCCTCACATGGCTGTTTAATATAGACAATGAGCATCAACTCACTCAGTCAACATGTAAAATGAGACGCACACACGGCCCTCTCATTTATCATAATAACGACTCCAATAAATCATCAGGGAATGTCAAAGACATTTTGGGGCAAGAGGGAATGACAAAGCCCAGCATGTGAGCAAATATGACTCAAGTCATCCGGTCTTGATTCATGTAAAATATCAAAATTGAATACAGGGGAGAATGGATTAATTACCATGGAACAAGAGCTTGTTTTAGTTGACTCATTTATTTTTCTTACAAACAATAAATGGCACATATTCATAAATAACACTTTTATCAATTCGTTTGACTGTCTAAATATATGTCATCTCATTTGTAACAATGTACACTTTCAGTTTTGTAAAAGTACCTTGTAAAACATGATGGCAAATTACTGTAAAACTGACTAAACGAAACGTAACAGAGATTGGGGAATATAAACAAGCATGCCACCCGCATATCAAACTTTGGAAAACACGTACTGTATATTGTAATACTATAGACACTTTTGCAGCTGTAACATCTCATTTAGGTCTAACAATAGTGATTGCACATTATTTTTCAGTAAACAATCATGAAACCAAATAACACCCATGCCATACATATCAAAGCCAAATGTGCAAACAATTTTCTAAAAAAGATATGTTTTAAGTATATGTACATTTTGAAAAGCTGTGTTGGAAGCTGCTGTCGAGTTCATCCAGGCCCTTCAGTTGCAGTTCATGTTGTCTCCACATCATGCTGTAGAGAATTTAGCTGATCACAGATAAAGCAGAACTTGTCATGCAAGGGAGGATTACTGTTTTTGCGTCTGTTCAGGATTCTACTACAACCTATTATGATTTAGTATACGCGGAGTTTAAACTGTAGAAAGTAAATATGAAGTTGAAGTAACAAATTATCTTTTTGAGAAATGATTGTCTTCCAGACGATCCGGTCAGTAGATTCAATTCTGTATGGGTGTGTGATGATGGGCTAGGCAGTCTCCAATTCAAATGAATGGACCATATGTTCCACAGAAAGTCTGTAATGTAAAAACAGAAAGTTTAGCCCTTTCTCGTTCACTGTTTCCCAGATATACATAATCCTTTTCCAACATTATCATCACCATCTCCACAGATATAGCCATGACTATCACTGTGATCCCTGACATAATCACCAAAATCAGCAGCAGCATAGTCAGAATAGCATCAGTGTGTCAGTATTCTTCTAAATCCAACATGACAGATATCAGGTTTGCCTATTTATTTTGCTCATGCTTCCTTCCCTGGCGTTTTGATAAGTGATAGTGCCTACGACCATTCCAGGGACGCCAGCCAAGTAAGCGGCTGATAGCTGCTGTGATATATTGCAGCAAACAGGAACACTCGCTGTGGTGGGTATTACCCTGATTTCAGTACAGGCTGTGCCAGACCTTGCTTGACTGCTGCTTGGTAGTATATCCAATTAAAAATAGAATCAATCAGGTGTGTAGACACCAGCATTATGTAACATTATGTCATTCTTGACTTCACCGGTAGCATTTTTGTAAATGAATGTTTGACTTTGCATGCAATTTAGCCTTTGGATTTGAATCATCTTGGCTTGCTTTCTAGTTGTGGTTCGACTTGTCTCGACCTGATATGACAAATTGGAACTTGGGCGTTGATTTGTGATCTGACCCTTTGGGCCTGGGCCTTGACCTCAAACTCATGGCTAGGCACTTGGTCCAAACGTTGGCTCATTTCATGTATATCATGTCCCTACTGCACACACGCAGGCACGCACACACACACACAAATAAATACCCCCCCCCCCACACACACACACACGCGCGCGGTGGTTTTTGACTACGCGTTTGCATGCGCCATGATGTCTGCCTCGTGTATCCTGCATCTGTTTGGAGTGTATACCTACTGTTAATTTGGATAGGCACGACCGACGCTCCAAACGGTCGTAGGATACGCATGCAAACGCATAGCCAACAGCAAGTACAGTATAGCTCCACCTTTAAAGAGAGCAGCAGATGTGCTTTATGTAACATGGAGTGCAGCTCTGGACCAGGCCGGTATGGAGGGAATATCAAGTCACTACACCTGGACTCAAGTCTCACTCAGTCACTCAGTTTTAATAACCTGAAATACAGTATGACTTAGCAAAGAGAGACATTACTTTTGGATGGATATGATTCTTTTCTCAATGTTTGATTGCTGCATTGCAATATCTGACTACTATAATAAGGCGAGGGGTTGCGCGGCCCACAATTGCTCAAGTGCGCATGCAGGCGATCGCGGAGCGCATGAGCTGCATGCACTGGAAATACTGGAAATGAGCACGTGAAGTGTGCGCTGTTTCTAGTTCAGTTATAATTACGAGAAGATGTACAGCACATTTTTGTAAATGAATACGTTAGTTGCATTTAGTGCTTTAGTGCATGCAATTTAGCATTTGGATTTGAATCATCTTGGCTTGCTTTCTAGTTGTGGTTCGACTTGTCTTGACCTGATAAGACAAACTGGAACTTGGGCCTCGACTTGAGAGCACTTGATCTCAAACTTGCGACAGGACACTTGGACCAACCGTTGGCTTGTCTAATGTATATTATGTCCCTTGCACTTACACTCACACACACACAAACACACACACACACACACACACACACACACACACACACACACACACACACACACACACACACACACACACACACACGTGTGTGTGCAAGTGCAGAAGTAAATAACCCCCCCCCCCCCCCCCCCCCCCATGTGATGCCAGCCTCGCTGCTGTGGGTGTTTCCCTGGTTTCAGTACAGGCTGTGTGGATCAATTTGCTTGACCTCGGATGACTGCTGCTTGGCAGTACAGCCCATTAATAGAATGGATCAGGTGTGTACAGTCAGAGTTAGATCAGGTGTGTACAGTCAGAGTTAGATCAGGTGTGTACAGTCAGAGTTAGATCAGGTGTGTACAGTCAGTTAGATCAGGTGTATACAGTCAGTTAGATCAGGTGTGTACAGTCAGAGTTAGATCAGGTGTGTACAGTCAGAGTTAGATCAGGTGTGTACAGTCAGTTAGATCAGGTGTGTACAGTCAGAGTTAGATCAGGTGTGTACAGTCAGAGTTAGATCAGGTGTGTACAGTCAGAGTTAGATCAGGTGTGTACAGTCAGAGTTAGATCAGGTGTGTACAGTCAGAGTTAGATCAGGTGTGTACAGTCAGAGTTAGATCAGGTGTGTACAGTCAGAGTTAGATCAGGTGTGTACAGTCAGTTAGATCAGGTGTGTACAGTCAGTTAGATCAGGTGTGTACAGTCAGAGTTAGATCAGGTGTGTACAGTCAGAGTTAGATCAGGTGTGTACAGTCAGAGTTAGATCAGGTGTGTACAGTCAGAGTTAGATCAGGTGTGTACAGTCAGAGTTAGATCAGGTGTGTACAGTCAGAGTTAGGGTGGATATATACTTACTTTTAAATACGCGGTCGCATGATGGCTGCCTCGTGTAAACTTTGTCTGTTTGGAGCTTACGCGTAGCGTTCATTTGGATAGGATGTGCACGACCGATGCTCCAAACAGATGCAGGACACGCCCACAAACGCATAGCCAACAGCAAGTATAGCTCCGCCCTTAAAGAGAGCAGCAGATGTGCTTTATGTAACATGGAGTGCAGCTCTTGACTACTAAGTAATATGAGGCTTGAGGCCTCAAATCGCATCACCTGGACTCAAGTCTCACTCAGTCACTCAGTTTTAATGACCTGAAATATGACTTCGCACAGAGAGAAATTACTTTGAGTTGCATTCGAAAACTACAGACTTCATTTTATTTGTGTTGGGACAAAAAACAAACAAACAAACAAACAAACAAACAAAAATACTTTGCTACTGTAAGTAGTTTTGACAATGGATACGATTCTTTCGCAATGTTTCGCTGCTGCATTGCAATATACAGTTATAACTAGGAGATTGCCAAATTAAAGTATTAATTTGGCATTTGACGAATTGGAACTTGGGCCTTGACTTGAGAGCTGACCCTTTGGGCCTAGGCCTCGCGACTGGACACTCTCATGTCCCTTCTGCACGCACACGCACACGCACGCACACACACACACACACACACACACACACACACACACACACACTATGTCAGAGTTGAGTTACAGTGGGCTGACATTCCAAACCACCCTGGGAAGATGATGGAGTGGCGGTGGGGTCGATGAGAGCCCTTACCTTAATGTCAGATGTCACGGCCCACTTCCGGCATCATCGACTTTGGCCTTAAATTAGAGAATAGAGATGAACCTATAGAAGGCTATCCTTTCTGTTGCCAACATACAATCACATGACTGCAGAAACTGCTTGCATTGAAATCAAACAGAAGCGATGCAAAGATTGATTTGCTGTGTACCTTCTTGCATAACATCTGAACATGTAAATTTAATAGCATCTAGAGTTTTTGCTCCAAACAACTTAAAAACTGCTTTTGGAATGTGATAATATAATTTACTATACGATAGATTACTTTACTTTAGTTGTTAAAGGAACATGCCCACATTTTGGGAGATTCAGATTCACAGATTTACCATCTTCCCGATAGTAAGACAAGAAGATAGATGCCCTTCTCTTCTCTGTCTATCTATCTATCTATATATATAAATTTGGCAATGTGGACTCTGTTTGTCCGGCATCTGTTTCAAGAATTTTGTCCGGATTTTTTAATTAGGTGATTGCCCTAATTAGATCAGTGATGTCATAAATTACTGATGATGTCATAAGTGATGTCACTTGAGCAATTGAGGCAACTGATGATGTCATAGTGACATCATTGATGATGATCATCAGTGATGATGTCATCAGTGATGTCATACATAGGCATTGTGACATCACTGATGATGTCATCAGATCAGTGATGACACACACACACACACACACACACAGGAGAGAGACTGAGGGAGAGAGAGAGAGAGAGGAGAGAGACTGAGGGAGAGAGAGCAGAGGGAGAGAGAGGGGGAGAGCGACTGAGGGAGAGAGAGGAGACATTGCGCATGCGCCAATAGGGCAGGCGAGGCCACGCAGCAGCAGAGCTGCGGGCGAGGCCGCGGCTCAGCTGCTGCGTGGCCTTGCCCATTTAAAAAGGTGGCCTAGTGGGTAACCTGCACGGGTGACGTAGTAGGAAGTGAGTGTGTTTTTAGCCGCAGCCAGTGTGAGTTGCAGGATGCGGAGTGAGTAAAGTTACTATAGAACAGTCACCTGACGACCCGGGAGAGAATTCCCCATTGCTTTTTTTCCATAGATTCCATAGACATAAATTATTATGATTTCATTTTCTGTTTTTGCTCCAAGTGAAATGTTTTATGGTCACTGATCACTCACGATTCAGTAGGTCACTGGTATGGAGAAAATGAATGGGGAATTCTCTTCACGAAACGTCACGTGACAGTTGAGCTCTATAGTTAGCGGGAAAAGAGCGTAGAACATCACAGAGTGCATTGTGTCACATTATGTCACAGAGAGGCCGTGCATTGTGTTTGCTGCTGTACGGAAATAAAGCACCAGTTCTCCCCTGCAGAGTTGGTCCAGGCTCTTAGTAAAAAGCTTGTTACAGCTTCGAGCCAGGCTAAGCTAAATTAGACTAGCACAACACTAGGCTAGTATGTACTGTATGTAGCCTACTGTACTGCACTGCATGTAGATTACTGAGAAAAGTAATCACCTTTCTTTAGGCAGTGTTGGCTTCGTCTGCTGCTGCTCTTGTTCAAGTCTGCGATTCAGAAAGAGGAATGTCAGGGCTTCATTTCAGGGAGACATTCGGAGAAAAGAGGACACAATCATTCTCCTTTCGATTTCAAATCACATAAAAATTGCTCACCTTTCCCTTTGTGCTCTTATCTTCTCGTTGTCATACCTTGATAAATGAGAATAAAAGTTGTGACTGACGTTTACAGCATTACTATAGGATACTTTTCATCTGAGCTGGAAAGTTCGAGTCTACTATATCGTACATTACTGCAATTCACATACAGTAGATGAGCCACAGATTATTTCTACTGTTATAATGTGAACATATGCACAATGTTTACTGCAGTTGAAGTTTTTTATGATTTTACCAGAGGGCCACAGACAGAAACAGCTCCAACATCTAGCCATGATTACATGGACCTGGATGAGAAATCTTTCTCACTCACTCCATGACGCACCAATATGTTTTTTTTAATGCCTCCGCCGGCGATATAGCCGTGGCCAGAGGCATTATGTTTTTGGGTTGTCCGTCCGTTCGATGTTCATTAATGCGATATCTTGCCTTGATGGAATTTCTTCAAATTTGGCTCAAATGTCCACTTGGACTCAAGGATGAGCTGATTAAATTTGGGTGGTGAAAGGTCAAAATTCCAGGTCACTGTGACCTCATGACTGCCCGTTTCGGGCTCGTTAATGCAATATCTGTTTTTTAAATCCCCGGAAGAGGATGAAATTGTCGATGTGCCTGTGGGCAGCATACAGTAGGCCATGAGAGCCGGCAGCCAGTTGTACCAGCTGAACTTAAGGTGCACAGAGCCTGCTGAAACACCCAACACGGACACATTAGGGGATTACAGAAAGGCTTCAGGGTTAACTTGTCCCATGTGCGTGTGCTCCGTTTTCTAGTCGCATGAATTGCATGCTGTTGGTTATTAGCTCTGCTATGCTAAGCGTGCAGTGGTCTGTTACGGTAGCTAGCGGTGAGTCTCGCAGCAACGTTAGCGTGTGCCGTGTGGTGTCCTTTTGTAGCTTGTGTAGGCGTGGCGTTTTGTTGGGTTGGTTTGTGCCTATCCTGTGCTTAGATCTTGATCTACCTGTGGCTGGCTTAGTGTCAGACTTGGATGTGTGATTGGTTTTGCTGATACTAGCTTGGAGTTGTGAGGGTATTGCGGAATGCTAATCATAAATGTGTTTTCCTAGCCAGTATTGTTGTTGCCTTTCTGGTAACTTGGTTCACATACCCTGTCTGCACTTTGCCTTATTGTATCCCCGTTTGTGTTCTAAGTAGAGTTGAAAATGTAATTTGAGTTTCTTGAGGTGTCACCCCAAAATCCTGAGTTATGACTGATGGCCATGTTTAGAGGTATTTTCCAAAACTATGCTCCTTGAAGGGCCACATGTGACAAATGTATTTAAATTCTGAGATTAATCTCAGATTTCTGAGAATAAAGTCAGAATTCTGACTGAGTTTAAAGTCAGAATTCTGACTCGGAATTCAGAATTCTGACCTGGGACCTGTCTACATCCTTTGGCCACCCCGGTCAAAATGGCCTGGATACGCCACTGTACGGACAGGGTTAAAGAGAGCATCAGATGTGCTTTATGTAACATGGGCTGCAGCTCTTGACTAAACCAGTATGGAGGGAATATGAGGCTTGAGGATTCAAATCACCTGGGCTCAAGTCTCACTCAGTCACAGTTTAATGACCTGATTATGACTTTGCTAAGAGAGAAATGACTTTGACTTGAATTCTAAAACTACAGACTTAATTTGATTTGTGTCAGGACAGTAAAAAATGTTTTTTGCTCTGATTCTTTCTCAATGTTTCCTTGCTGCATTGCAATATTCTGTTATAATTAGGAGAAGATGTAAAGTATGTTTTTGTGAATTAATAGTTTAGTGCATGCTATTTAGCATTTGGATTTTAATCATCTTGGCTTGCTTTCTAGTTGTGGTTCGACTTGTCTCAACCTGATATGACGAATTGTAACTTGGGCCTTGACTTGAGAGCTGACTCTTTGGGCCCAGAGCTTGACCTCAAACTGGCGACTGACCACTTGGTCTAACTGTTGGCTGATTCACTGTATATCATGTACCTACTGCACACACACTCTCACACCCATATGTGTGCAGAAGGGAACTTTCCCCTGTACAGTATGTCAGAGTTTAGTTACAGTGGGGCTCACATTACAAACCACTCTGGGAAGGCGATGGAGTGGCGGTGAAGTCGACGAGAGAAACCGCACCCATCTGGCTGCCCATGCACATCAAAATAACAATTATCTGCAAATATGACTCAGGTTTGGTTTGATCCTCCTGAGTGTTTTCTCTTAAGTTTGCATTAAAGAGCATGGTGCAGGTTGGACACCATATAGCATTCATATGGGGGAGGAGTATATAGCAAGGGGATTATTATTATTTTTTAATCAAAGATAGCTGCATCTAGACTGTTTTTTGTAAAGCGGCTGGCCACTTCCTGAAATGGAACTGTGATCTGTGATGTCAGGCCTAGCACAACGTCCAGTAACAAGTGATGTCACAGTTATTGAACGCCCATTTAGAATGCCACCCTTTTCCACCCACATTTCGGTAAATAAATTGGGGGGTATTTTCATACTAAATGTAAATGTATTTAAAAAAAAATGCACCCTGCACCATGCTCTTTAAGTATCCATCGTAGACCACAGCCTGTGTAATAGACATGTACAGTGTCTCCATGGTGACCCCTGGAGGCTGAGAGGACTTACTGCATCACACACTCTGGGATCTGCACGTGCTCCATGGGGATGATTCGGCCGAGTTCCTCCAGGGTGTGAACGTAACGGATCTTCTCCATGAACTTCACACTGCAGAGCGTCAACATTACAGAATTACCGTCACAAATCATCGCCACAAAGTTGCCTGTTCGGGATATGTGTTCTGTTGGCAACCATGTCATCAAGACTATTTCCTGTGCATTCATTGCGCTACATTGATTATGATCAAGCTTGCAGAGATTGTGATGACTTTTGAGCCCTGTGACGGCCTGAAACTGTACACCATCACAGCATCATGGCAAGATAGCATCAGTCATCAGATATTCTGAATTGTACTGTAACTGTAACACTTGTCATAAATCACTATTGAAGTGTAAAAATAGAAGCTGTTACCATTACTGTATTGGTGTATCTGATCAAGGTTTTATGCTGAAATACATTTTAGCCTGATGGTAAACTGAGTCCTTGCTGGTCTTGATTTTCTTTTTGTGTGCCGCTCTCCCATATCCCCATGGCTTTCCGGCATCATGGCATGTCTTTGTAATTTATCTCCTATCTTCTCTCTGTTGCTTAGGTCTTTGAAGCAGTTTCTCAGCCACCCAATCACTCAAAGGGCAGACTGATGGTTTGTGAACCACTCCAAACACATCCAGGTCCTCACCTGATGAAAGGTCTTGAGATGGCCAAGACGGTGCGGATGAACCATGACGGGTGAGCAATGATCAGACACTTCAGATTCTTCCTCAGCCTGCAGGAGACATTCAGGTCAAAGTGATTGTGAGTCCTTCCTCCTCCTTCTCCTCCTTACTTTCATCATTATCTTCAGCTTTAGTCTCAACACAGGTTTATTATGTCTTTTCTTACCTCCTGTCGATCATCTGGTAGCATCTCTTCAGCCAGCTGATGCCAGGCATCTTCCTGCGAGGAGTCGCTCCGTTCAGGTAGATGATCATGTAGTCTTCAGCCACAAGAAGCTCCAGGCTGCTGATAACGTACCTGACGACAGCACAAACAAAGACACTGGACCTCATATACACAAAATTGTATCCACTAACTAGCCAAATTTGTGCTTTACAGAAAATGTATCTTTATGCCAGAATCAAGGCGTTACACTTATTTACCTTTCATTTTCGGTGTCAAATGCTACAACCAATTCATAATTCATATACAAGATTTAAAATATTAATTCAACAAGAAAATAAATGCATTTAGTTTCTATAATATCCTTTGAATGATGATATGAAACCAAGGATAAAGGCAAAGAATAGGGAAAGAGGCCCATTGTTTGTACAACATACTGTAGTTCAATGTAAGGGTTCTTTGAAAGTGGGTCTTACAGGAAGAGGTTCTCCATGATGTAAGTGTAATCCTCACAGCTGCTGTCAGGAAGGTAGCAGGCTGCAAACACTATGATGGCGTTCAGACCCTCGCCGTAATAACCTGAGACAGAAGACACACATGCAACAAGAGCTCAGCACTGATTCCATTCAGCTGATGGTGGGAGAGTCGGCACATAAACACATACTGTAAGCGTACACATAGGCGCGCACACACACACACACACACACACACACACACACACACACACACACACACACACACACACACACACACACACACACACACACACACACACACACACACACACACACAAGGTTTGGTGATATATTGGGCTGATATCAAATATCAAATATCGGCCAGTCATCATGTCATCCACCTTCGATATGATGCAGGTTTCTCTCTGACCTCAGTCTATTCTTATGAGATCATATGAGTGAGATTGTGTTTTATTTTCATTTTTTGTATTTATTTAATTTGTCAATTTTGCTTTGTTTTTATTAAAGCTGGAGTGTGCAAATCTTGTAGTTTGTCTCCCCCTCCTGGCGCTTCTGGCAGTAAGCACTGGGGTGTCTGGAAAATGACTTCCAGACCATTTCCTTTTCTCTTTGTTGTCATGCAAAAACGGGAAACAGCTACCAACATGTTTGCATGCTCTGAGCAATAAAATACAACACATCTTCTTTGTAGCGCCCACGTTGTTTCAACATTACCATTAAAAGCTTATGAACACACAGAGGAAGAATGACTCCCCAACTCTGGAAAGGGACAATCCGAGCAGCACATGAACGCTGTAACAGATTCTGTAAAACAGTGGGTAAATAGTTTTGAACGTCACACAATCCCCACAAAATGCCTCGTTTCACTTCAGAATTTTATACATTTGGTCCAATAACATTTGGAAGGTCTAGAAGAGCTGCACAACTGAATTATTTACACAATTCATGTTAGCAGAAGGCTAACCGGAAATTAGCTGGCTTGGGTGGGTGGAAGTCTCTGGTGCGCAGTGTGGGTATGTCCTGGGACGATAACAGAATGAAAACTCTGTCTACTGTGAAATACAGAGAGTTATCTGGCGGCCATAGGCTTCATCAGCATTGTGGGAACTTGTTTGGCAATGGCTTGAATGTAACAGATGTTCATTTATATGTAAAAGTTACATTCTATAGCTTTAATTGATCATTTAAATGTATCCCAGAGTTTTCCCTACCATTCACTAGGTGCATTGGGTCATCCTGCTTTTAAACGCTGCTAACTCTGAAATAATTTCATTAATCTGGAAAGTTTGAGTGTTACAGGATGGTCTAAACGCTGTTTCAGATTCAAATAATATCGGTACTGGCCTTCAAAAAGCCATATAGTTCGAACCTTAATACTCACACACATGCATGAACACATAGAGACACAGTCAAGCACACACGCACGTTGGGGACCGTTGCTAACCTCCGTGTGTGACTGCCCTCAGGTACGGTCTGATGACCTGCATGTCGATCCTTTCCTCCTGGTCACCGATGATCACCGTTCTCCACAGACGACCAGACGCATCTCTCTCCTCCTCGCTGTCCCCAGGAAGACGCTTAGCAGTGGCCACAGGGGTGTCGTCTGGACACAAGGTAACAATAGCACAACAGTGTTTTAACCATTTGCCCACCTTGCCTTAACATTTTTCTGAATGAATGTTGACAATTAGCTGACAAATTTTCACACAATAATATTTTTCCTCATATTTGGAAAAAGCTTTACGTCATGATCACAAAACCATGAGAGTGTTCAGTGTTTCTCATGTCTACATTTGTGAGTGACAGGAAAGCGAAAGGGGGATGACATAGGGCACAGGTCTGAGGCAGGACTTGATCCCAGGATGTGACATCACCATCAGCATCACAAACCACCAGGATGCCACAAGTAAGACATACAGTATTCTTAAAAGGATTTACCGTAAATTCCGGACTATAAGCCGCACCTTTTTTCCCGTTTTTTGGGCTTTTTTGGCCCCTGCGGCTTATATAACGGTGCGGCTTATCTATGGATTTAAAAAAAAAAAAAGAAAAAAAAATCTCTCTTTTTTAGCACTCTTTCTAACTATAAAGCCACTTCTGTTTTAATTTCCTCTCTTGCCCTCTTTTCACCACACTGTATGACACTGTATGACACTGTATGACACTGTATGACACTGTATGACACTGTGTGCACTGTAAATAACAACACAGGTGGTGTTGTGTTATGTTGTTTTGTTGAAATGTTAATAAATGGGAGCATTACATATGGTAATTAAACATTAAAACACAATAAAAAAAAAAAAAAAAAAAAAAAAAATACCATTAAAACACCCGCGGCTTATAGTCCGGTGCGGCTTATATAAGAAAAAAATAGTCAACTTTGAAGGTGCGGCTTATACACCGGTGCGCCTTATAGTCCGGAATTTACGGTACACACTATTCAGCATCTCCAAAACACTTAGATTACCAACATCATTTGACTCCTGACTGACCAGTGTTGAGAGTAACTAGTTACAAAGTAACGCATTACTGTAATTCCACTAGTTTTTGCGGTAACTGGTAATCTAATTACTTTTTGAGAATTAACTAGTAACTGACTGTAACTAATTACTAATTTTCAGTAACTTGCCCAACACTGCATATATGTTGTGTTTTATTGTTACACTACATACATCATAGTGATAATGGGTACAATGATAGATCAAATCTGACAGGTGTCTTGTCCCACACTGTGCCGCAGCAACACAAAAATTATATGTCTGCATTAATAAGAGGATTGAAGCAACAACAAAAATCAAATCAAATAAGGTAATGCAAAAGTTACTTTCCCTAGTGACTAATTACTTTTATTAGGCAGTAAAGTAATTCAATTACTAACTGTAACTAATTACTCATTTTCAGTAACTTGCCCAAGACTGTGACTGACCTTCCCACTCCAGCTCGTTGCCGGTGATGAACTCCAGTGAGTCGGTGTCGTCGGGCGTCTCGATGTCGTCCAGGTCATCAGGTGTTTCCAGAAAGTCGTCGGACAGCACTGAGCCCTCGCTCTGCTCCAGGGACACGTTCAGCTCCGGGGCCACCAGGGTGCGCCGCTTATGCTGCGCCATGGACTCTCCCACGTTCAGAGTCGTGGGAGGATCTAAGAGGAAGTTAGATGTACCTCACTTGAAATGAAAACTACATGCTCAAATAAGTAGCAATTACTCAGAGGAAAGCAATATATCCTACAAGATCTCCTCGTCCTTATTTACTTCTCATACACAGACGAGTTTCATTTAATTTAAAATCATTGTGAGATTTTGATCATTTTCCCATACATGAGATTCTGCTCCTGTCTCGGGTACATCATGATTCTCACTTTGCTCTTTTGTTTCTCATAATGAACTCATTCTCTTCTAAGTCTCTAATGTGACAGTAAGGAGAAACGTACGTAGACAGTACAGAAATGTACCAGTGGTCTATCAGCAATCTACAAATGAGATATGTTTTTCTTCGTTGTTTTAGGCTCTTCTTACAATGAATGCAGATGTATATCATCAGGTTTATCTCTTTATTGCTCCTAAGAAGGATTTAGGTTAGGAGAAATACTTCAGATATCATTCATCCTAAATTTATACAATACTGAGATATTTCTCCAGAGACAAAGAAAAGGTGAAGTTATGCAACAGATCTATCTGTTGTATTTTAATAGCTTTACTTACTAGTTCTGTTGTCAGTGAGGGTACATGAAGACTCAACTTCTCCATCCTCTGGTAAAGGCCTGGAGAGACACATTTATATAAAAGGATGAATATAATATCAATGTAAATAGGAAGTCACTACGCACTATACACACACACAAGATATTGAATGTCAGTCATTGCATGAAAATGATATGAATTGTAGTTTCTCCCTGGCATTTAGGTTTTCTGCTACAGAGTTAATAACTGTTTTGCTCTCTTTATAATTGCTGGTTATTCAAGATAAGTAACTGCAATTAAATCAACTTTAAAGTGAAATAAACTGTGCATCGTATTTCTCAACATTTTCTTTGCCAGTCTCTTGTTTTGCAGAAGCTCTATTGTGATTTCACCAGTCAGTGTGGCACTGGAGACAATAGATGTCGCTGGAGAAAGCAACACCAGTAATTATCAACTCCCATCTGACATTATAATAAGACAGCTGAACCCTCGGTTCAGCTGGGCTATAGCAGTCACACACAAACACACACAGAGAGAAAGACACAGACCCTAACAGACAAAAAAACAGAGTACAAACACTGGCATGCATGCATACACAATAACGCCAACACACCCAATAACAACACATGTCTGGGCCAGCTGATTGGGCTGTTGGGATCATTGCTGTAATTATGCTGCCAGTAGCCTTTCAGAGGTAAGTAGAAGAAGGCAGGAGGGAGAGATCTAGTGGAGCATATTAAGCAGTGGCGGAGAGAAAAACAATGTGCAGGCAGCATAAAGCCAAACTTGGCCCAGCTGTATTCATCATAGAGTGCGTTTACATGCACACAATAAACTGATAACTGGGAATAATCAGTTTATGGCAATAATCTGATTTCTGCGTTTACATGCACTTTAATAATCCGACAATAGGAGAAACCCGGGTTTACATGATTCAGTCAATTAGTCAGATTTCTCTCCACAAAGGCGGCAGTAATTCCGCAATAAAACAACAGAATATACCGGTAGTTGCAAAATGCAAAATCATATTTTCCTAATTTATTTGTCCAGCGCAGAGGATGGTTTAAGTGAAAATTAGGTTGTGTATCTCGTCTACTTTACTAAAATTGGAATAGGCGTCGCTTTGGAAGTGCATCTGTCAATAATATTTCCAACTTTACCGAGCACACAGCACAGAGGCAGGCAGGTGAGGTGAATTAAGCACGTCAAATGTTCATGACCCACAACGTCTGTTGAATTGAAATACTGTACCTGTCAGAAAACGGACAGAATTTGTCACGGATATTAACGTTATGTGTGTGTTGTGTTTTCAACGACTGAGTCTGTTGTCCGTAGGCTACGTGTTTTTTTTAATGTGTCATCTGAAAAAAATCGTCACGCACAGATCACCTTGGACAGTCCAATGCGTTTTATTAATAAATTCGTCATTCTATTTGCAATCCGAGACAAATATTCGTCCTCTCCTGTAGAATATCGACATTTCAACATGATAGTGCAGTGCAGCAGCGGTGCCTGTTAGGGACACCGGCTCTGTGCGGGGAGAGAGAGCAGAGCTCCCCGCTCCGCTCAGCCAGGGGCTCCGTGCTCACTTTCATCTCGCCAAGCCGACTGTGGTGAGCTGTGGCCGGGGGAGAGGGAGGAGAGAGGGGCCAGTGAGTGCAGCGCGTCTCTCCCTGCCTCTCACGCGCTCCTGTGCATCTCTCTCCCGCAACTCGTACATGCGCAGATATATAAACCCGAAAGAAACCCGGTTAAGGTGTATACATGCAGAGAGAAGACCGATTATTGGGCAGAAACCTAGGTGTGTTAATCGGTTTTCTCATAACCCGTTTATGACCATAAACGGATAAAGCTTATCAGTTTATGCTGTTTACATGACCACTTAAATAATCAAGTAACTCTAGAAATCCGCTAATAAACAGTTTATTGGTGTGCATGTAAACGCACTCATAGAGAAACATAAATTAAGAAACCCAAATGATCAATGAACATGACAGTCGAGATTACTGTAAGGGAAAGTTAGAATTTGACAATTGAAAATAAGCTTTGTCTTTTTTCTTTGCTGAATCCTATTAGCGTGGCTCCTATCTTCACCACAGGGATGAATAAAGTTACATTTTATTGTTATTTGTTTGAGGTATTTTTTAGACTTACAGTAGTTCTTAGTCTCTAAACACTTGGCTCAATTATCTCCAATTGTCTGGCATCACTACACTAGGTATTTTTGTGACTTTATTAAGTAGAGAGAGAAGACATGCACCAGATTTGCATCAGATTTGACCCCAGGACATTGCAGTTACATGAACCATTGTACTGTATATGAATAGCAGGGTGACTAACAGCAGACATCAAATATGGAACAGTTAAACATACAGTAGGCTATGTGACATGCTGTGGATATACTTCACTGGACATGTGTTCATTCTCATCCCTATTTAAATACATTTCCTCTGCTATATGATTTATTTTCCCAATATAGGAGAGTTTGCGGTCCACCATTTTTCCATCTCTTTTACTCTACCCTGGCTGCGTGTCCAACGACATGCCGCAACCTCATGATGTAATACATAATGCTATAAATAAGAAAAGAACACACCTGCTGCCTTCTGATTTCACCATTCAAGACACGTGACTGACTGCTAGCCATCATTATCCAGTCTATTTGACAGGGCAAACACACACACACACACACACACACACACACACACACACACACACACACACACACACACACACACACACACACACACACACACACACACACTCACACACACACACACACACACGCACCTGGGGAAGTCCTCATCCTGCCACTCATCTGTGGTGTCCATGCGTAGAGTGGCTCTGCAGTGAGGAGGGGCCTCAGCTGACTGTGCAGGACACAAACACACAAACATCATCTTCATTTGGAGAAACCAAACCCCTGAACACTGAAAACACACAGTCTACTTTTATCTGTCTTCATAGGGCAAGTCAAGTCAGACGTATCTATATAGTGCTCTTAACAAAACAGTTTCTTCATTTTTTTCTTCATATTTCTTTGTAGAAGAGTATTGCAAAGAAGTGGCACAAAGTTATCATTATGCCCTATAAGTTGCCTATAAGTTGACTTTAAATACAAAAATGTAGTGCTGCCAGCCGCTTCTTTTCACCTGACAGCGAGGAGTTTCACCGGCAGGACGTAGCGCGTGGGAGGATCACGCTATTCTCCCCAGTTCCCCCTCCTCTTGAACAGGTGCCCCGACCGACCAGAGGAGGCGCTACCAGGAGGACTCATACCCTTAATCCGTCTTCCCACCCATAGACATGGCCAATTGTGCCTGTATGGATGCCTGACCAGGCCAGAGGTAACATGGGGGCTTGAACCTGCGACCCTTGTTTTGGTAAGCAGGGAATCTACTGCTGCACTACGCAGATGCCCATGGTGGTAAAAGTGAGAGCCTAGGGTTGGTGTACACTAGAAGAATGGACAAAAAAGCATAAAGTCATTGTAAACCCCAGGGTGATTTTGCCTTGGCCAACACTGAACAATGATGCCACAGTACTTTTTTTTTTTTGGCAGAGCTAAGTTTCAGTGGCTCTACCTTCCCCTATACTTCCCTGAGGAAGGAAGGAGAGACAAAAATAACCCACCACGTTGCTCAGGCAGCCCCTCGGGACGGCACAATCAAAACGTCTGCCCATGCCACAGAGCACATATCCAGGACTTCCATATGCAACCAAATAATGAATTAGTAATGACAGACTAGTCCATTCAATACGACGTGTCCTCAGCCCGTGACGTAAAGTGCTGTGGTAAACATCGTGTCTCGTGTTTGCTCACGCAGAAAGAGTGAACATCATGTGCAAGTCTTGTGTCAGAAATAGAAGTTTCCTCTCCACATCACGTCATGGCCCGGGTCAGAGGTCACACAGCAGACGTTTCCACAGTCTATTTGTCCACTGGCATGGCACTGATGCGCTATAGCACAGACACATTAGAGCCCCTATGGAAAACATCAGCAAATGGAGACTAAAAGGCATCTGTCCTCAGGCTACAAGCTGCTGGTACTGCTGGGCTGTGGTTAGATTTTAAACGAAGTGTTTGCAAAGTATTTGCGATAATCTATCTATGAGATGGTTCAATTGTTTGTAGATGAGGAAAAAGATGAAGATATCTCTAAATGGGCTTCAGTGCAGCCGTAGATTCCCTGCCTACAACACGAAGGTTGCAGGTTCAAACCTCTGTGGCTTAGTCGGGCGTCCATACAGGCACAATTGGCCGTGTCTGCGGTTGGGAAGCTGGTATGTTTCCTGATCACTGCACTAGCGGCTCCTCTGGTCGGTTGGGGTGCCTGTTCGGGGAGGAGGGGTACTGGGGGGAATAGTGTGATTCTCCCACACGCTACGTCCTGCCGATGAAACTCCTCACTGTCCGGTGAAAAGAAGCGGCTGGCAACTGCACATGTATCAGAGGAAGCATGAGCTAGTCTACAACTCTCCCCAGGTTGAATGAGGGACAGGAGTTGGAAACTAGCAATAGCTATAAACTCTGTATGCAAAACATCAATTACTTTAACTTGTTTGAAATGAGTGAAATGTAAACTTGCATTGTCCCTGACCTATCAAATAAACGATAAATAATAATAAAAATGGGCAGAGGGGGTGGAGCAACAAATTGTGGAGAAAATGGGGGGAAATCAGAAAAAACTTCCTAAAAAATTAAATATATCTCTAAATATCAGTAAATAATGATTACTCTATCTGATATGATGTCATTTCACACAAATGTCAACTTAAGGTCCCTTCATTGTTTTACACACTCCCAGATAAAATTGATAAAAACACTTTCTCTGCTAAATGCGGATTAAGAGAATCATGTGAATCCCTTGTTATGTTAAAAAGAATGCTCTAAATACAGACCAATAAATGTCTGTATCAAGAGACTGTCTTCTTATGACATTTGGATTATAATATCCCATCTGACAGGTTAGTACAAAGATTTTTCCTTTTGTAAAGGGTACCTACGCAAACAGGCCTGGACTTGTGGCTGAAATCAGATTCTGGAGAAAACCCTGCCATTAGCTTTACTGTAGGCCATTTCAAAACTCTAACATGAAACGTCTTTGAATGTGGTACATTATCATTCCAAGCTCACAAATTTGAAAAGGACTGGCTGAGAATCAACTGAAAATATTCACACAGAAACAGCAGATTAGTGGGTGTGGCTTGTTGCCTGTCCAGCTGCTCACACAGTGAAACAGCAGATTAGTGGGTGTGGCTTGTTGCCTGTCCAGCTGCTCACACAGTGAAACAGCAGATTAGTGGGTGTGGCTTGTTGCCTGTCCAGCTGCTCACACAGTGAAACAGCAGATTAGTGGGCGTGGCTTGTTGCCTGTCCAGCTGCTCACACAGTGAAACAGCAGATTAGTGGGCGTGGCTTGTTGCCTGTCCAGCTGCTCACACAGTGAAACAGCAGATTAGTGGGCGTGGCTTGTTGCCTGTCCAGCTGCTCACACAGTGAAACAGCAGATTAGTGGGTGTGGCTTGTTGCCTGTCCAGCTGCTCACACAGTGAAACCAGAGCTGTAGAATAGAAGAGTTCTGACATCTCCATTCACTCCAATGGACCAGTTTTTTTCCAGGAAGTAGAAAGTGGAACTCTTGAGTAAAAAAAGCAGCACTGTTGAGTTGCAACAAAATAGACAGTGTTGTACTTTGAAAAGGTTTTTCATCCCTTGAAATTAATCAAATTGTACATTATCGGCTTTATTTTAGCATGCAAAAGTAGCGCGAGACCCATTCCTGGCTGTTCATTGGCTAATGATTCTTGCATTTTGGTCCTCCGCTGACGCCACTCTCTTACTAGAGGACACTAAGTGAAACAGCAGATTAGTGGGTGTGGCTTGTTGCCTGTCCAGCTCATGGATGTATTATAATAACTGGATAAGGGACGTGCCACGCCCACCCATGCATTCGGACGGAGGTTACTCATTGGCGCATGATGCCAACATGGGGGGTTTTTCTTCCGGGATTTACTTCCTGACTGTGCAGCCCAAGGCGAAGTGCGCATGTGTGCCATGACGTTTTCCATGACGTCTCCCACCGAAGATGCGCGTTCATGTGACAGCCAGAGAGACAGCCAAGTTGAAAGAGCAGCCATTGTTGAAATTCACTTCGGACAACTTTAGAGCAGCTTAGAGGTGGTTAGCCGTGCGGTTGCAGATTTTAATTTGACAGTATTAGGGGTTTATATGCATAATGAACACATCTTTATTGCTGTTGGATTGGTATGTCAAACGGCTAACAGGTCTGCATGGAAATGTAACGTTAGCATAATAGGCTACAATGAGCTCGTTTACGTTAATGTGAGTAGACGGCCACAGCCTATGGGTCAGGATTGATCGGAGGATTTTGTTGTTTATTGTCATAAATAAACTTGAAAGATATAGCTTTCAAATCTGTGTCTCATCACCATCGCTCTCATGTTGTCTTTTCTCTAATCTCAAAATTGTTTAATTGACACATGACCTGTGTGGTAAAACAGCCGATATATTATTTGAGTCCATAGTAGCGTCTACCTGTTGAGTGGTCATTATGATTTGGTGCTATATAAATATAGATTGATTGAGTTGTTGACATCACATTAATATACTGGGATCTAGTGAGCTGACTAAAACTTGATAATGTGCTAATTGTTTTTACCCAGTGCTTTTTAATCGTTAGATGCCAGTTTTATTGTGATTGAGATTGATGCAATGTCAATGATAGTCCAAGGACGTCCCAAACAAACACCTGGTGTCAGACCCCACTGGTCAACAAGTGGTCAACCCTCAATAGATTCAGGACTGGACATGGCCCCTGCTTGGCCAGCCTTCACAAGTGGGGCAGCAGCCCAAGCCCACTGTGTGCTTGTGGAGAGCAGCAGACAATGCAACACATCATCGAAGCTTGCCCTCTACAAAGACTTGAAGGAGGAATATTCACCCTCCATAGGCCTACAGCAGATCAGGAGGCAACTGCTTGGCTCAAGGACCTTGCATTCGCTAAATAAATGAGTCTAAAAACGTGCAGTGTCACACTGTATCAAGTTGACTTGTTTAGTTCTGTCACCAGAGGGCTAGTGTTATCAAAACTTACAATAACACCTATTGGCAGCATCTTACAGTTAAAATACAAACGGTGTGTGTGTTAACCACAGAAAGTAGCATGCAACTGTTGCACAGCCACCAATCAGTGATAATATAATTAACTAGCCTAAGTATTGAAGTTGTGAGATAACTGGTGTGACTTCATGCCGTGACTTTGCTGGACAGGAATCCCTACAATACTCTATATGCCTTACCTGCTACTGTCTCTGTCATGTAGTGACTCAAAAGATCATTTTGACATTTCTTTTCCCCCAAATCTATGAATATAATCTATGAATTTGTGATGTAATTTTATAATATTTGTAATAAAATTTGTAATTTTGTAAGACATCTGAACTTGCATTGAATCATTATGTTTGACCTATAAACTATGCACTTTCTGCTGAATATGATGCTGCTGAGTACTATTCTTCAATGTTTTTTTCTTGTTTTTTCTTGTTTGTATATTGTGTGCTGCTGCACTGTCTTTGTCTGAGAGTGAACCAAGACAAATTCCTATCAACTATGTTGGCATGGAAATACATTTATTCAATCTTAAGTTATTCATTTCCAAGATGTTAATACTTATTTTTCAGTCATCAAGTATACCCACTTATTGCTAATGGCATTATGTGACTATTGTTTTATTAATTAAATGTAACTAAATATTAGTATTATCTTTGAGTTAAACTGAAATATAGTGATTTCAAGAGTCTCCTACATCAACATCTCACAAGCTCTACCCTCACTCCAGATCAGGAGGGAGGAGGCTGCTGTGAACTTGATAAGGGACATGCAGAAAGCACAACATCCTCTGCATGACCTGTTACCATCAACACGAGGCACTTGTACTGCCAGGACACTCAGCAAGCTGGGTGAAATGAAGGCCAGAACCAACAGGCTGAGGAACTTACACACTGCAGTTAGGCTGTACAATGAGACAGTTTAAACTTTGACCAGATAACTTACTAAAAAAAAAAGAGAAAATTCTGCAGTTTTTCAGTGAGCCTTTTGGTACCACTGCAAGCATGAATTAATCAAATCAAATCAATCCATATCGGTCCTATAATTAAACTGATATGTTTAACAGCCAATGGAGGCAGAACTAACAGATTAATATAATTCCAGTGTGCAATAACTGCAATTTGACACGTACTGTACATTATACTTTATTCTACTTACTCTACTTTATTTTAGTTTACTCTATTGCATTTTACTTATTGTATTGACTGTTTACGTTTAGGGAGATACTGTGTGATACTGTGTTGTGCTATGTGTGTTCTGATTGCGAGCAGCTGTAACTTGTCCCAATTTCCCCCAGGGGATCATTAAAGTCTTTCTGATTCTGATTAGATACAGTGCAGCATAGTTCAACTGACTGGTTTGCTTTGATGTTGTTGGTGCCATAAAAGTGAGGGGTCCTTGAGATGAAAAAGGTGAATAGATGTATATCAAGGTTTATGGAAAAATGTATTTAGCCTACTTCCGAGTAGCCTACTTCCGAACATGGATGCCAGTTCTCTTGACTTGATCACAACCAATATTATAAAAGCAATAATTGAATGACTGCCTGACAAGGACCTTGTTAGTAAAATTTTTTTACAGCACTTTGACTTTGTCAAGACGTCATATCATACTCACTGTTATAACAGCAATCAGTTATCACTGGCAAGTAGGCTACTGATATGAGTACTGAGTCATGCTGTCTAAATGAAAATTATAATCTATACACTAATACAGCTCGACACCTTGGACGCTACAATACTGTCAACGGAACTGAATTGGAATCATGCACAGGGCAAGCCATTTAAAAATCATTTATTAGACAATAGACAATCACAACAGAACATGTTCATTTATAACGGGGTAGGCTAACGTAACGATACCTCCTTACATTAACCAAGGCAGTGTTAGCTTGCTGTCCATGTCATAAAGAGCACAGAAAACACACATAATCCCAAACCTACGTTTTCGGTTAACAGTAGTTATCTGTACACATGTTCCGGCGGGCTACTCGTGTAAAATAACTACTTTATTATCTTAATAAAAGGCAAAATCGGACTGGATATGACCATATGACGACTGGAGCTCGAGCTCACCTCACAACAAGGAAGTGATGACGCTTCGCGCTGATGATCCGCGTTCCGTGGCCAAATGCGCATTCATGAAATGCGCGTTCATGAAGCCCCAGAAAATACACCCGTATGCGGCTTTTAGTGGCTTCTGAAGAAAAAATGCCGCATAAAAAAATATTTGATAATTAAAAGAGTCGTTTTATACTTTGAGTGACACCCGGAAAAATTTCCCCTGGGTTTAACAGCTGCCGGCGTCCCCATGCAAGTGGATGGGAATGTTCCTTTCTGGGCTGCATGGCGTCACGTGACTTGCAATACAGAGCTTCGCCAGCATGTTCAATTGGCTTCAAAGCCCAGCGCTATTCCTGGGGGCTTGGTCCAGCTGCTCACACAGTAAATTGCTGATTGACGGACAGAAAGCAATGTTGCAGCAGCATGTGTTTGCCTGGGATTTGCATCCAGATGGTGGAGCACCAACTATCTTGCATGCTATTCATCATATTCTGCTGACCAAACCCAGCACCTCATTCTGTCTCAGAGGTGGAAAGTAAGTACTACAAATACTGTACTCTTACTTCTACTTGAATGAACTGAGTTTATTGAGTTTTTACCCCTGCCCAAGTTTTTTTTCCCTTTAGACAGATATAAGAAAACCTATTGTACATTATATAGTAAGAGTTTTCATCTTAACTTCCCACAACTCATACTAATGTTGTTATGGGCCAAAAGGGAACCCTATCAATAACCCATCAAATTATTTTCAAGTATAATTCCATCATAGATAATCCGACTCTTCCTCTGACATAATTAAAATTCAAGTGAAGTAGCAGTAATTATACCCGAGTAAAAAAAATAGCACAATGGTCCTTCCTCCTCTGCTCTGTGAAATCATTTACGTGCCTCACAGCTACGGAGAATTCTACTTAAGCATGAACAGAGCCATCAGTGATGAAGAGAGAGCATGACAGCAGCCTACATACTGTAGAAAGAGTTCCTCGTCGGCCGTCTAGCTCGTCTATAACAGACAAGGAGACAGTAATGATGAGAAAGAGGAGAGAGGAGCCCTCATATCAGGACAGCCGTCCTTGCCTTATCTGACGGGTGGAGGCAGACGTCGTCTCGGCGATTTTAACCACATTAGCAGAATGAAGCGAAGCATTAAACGCCATCTCGCCCATTGAGAATCTCCTCTCAATGGACGCAGCATGGTGCGTCACCCATGCTGCCCCGGAGACAATCACATTACCCCCTCCCACCCCCAAAAAAAGAAACCCGTGGTTCAGGTGAGGGCAGGACACTCGTTGCCAGAATAAAACGTTGTCATTGTACCTTCCTGCAATCCACAGATAGGTAGAATGTCGACGTTTCTGAACCGTTTCTGATATACGTGTACATCAACGTCATAGAGTCTGCTATTGAAATAGTGCGGTGGCCAGTAAGGGTGTTGTGCTCAGGGTGGATGTAGGGCGTAAACACTTGACTTTCACACTGGGCAGCCATGTTCGCGCCCCGGCGCGTTCAGTCTACATTTCAACTAGACTTCGTCCAGGCCAGAATTACAGCTCGGAAATTCGGGTATCATTCAGAGCTCCGGTTTCTCCGAGTTGACGTCACAGCCACATCAAAATGGCTACTTGCATCGTTAATGATAATCACAGAATTATTATAAAGACGTTTGTTGACGTTTTAACACACAAGTTGAGTTCTTAATTATGTAATGTTAACGTTTCATATGTGTTTGTATCATCTGTGTTTCGCTCTGTGTGAAATTCAGCATTCAGCATGTTCGGTTAGCATTGTTTGGTTGCTAGTAGGTAGCTACCATGCTAACGCGGGTTGCTATAGCAACAGTTTGGGCTTTCCCCCCGAGCGGGAGGTGCAGCGTGAACGCAAATCTGTCCAGGGCGGAGGTTCCGTGTTGAAACCTCCGGCGGGCCGAGTTGTCATGAATGCGGTATCAGAATTCGAATACTCATTTGTTTCACTCAATGATAGTCTCACACAAGGACGCCGTATTTTCACTGCGGGCTCCATTCGCCCTACTTTTTAATAAATGTAGCATATCACAATAAAACAGTACTTGCCTTAAAGACAAGGTTGTTCTCGGTCGAATCAGGCTATTCGTGTTCTTAAATATTGCATAGGTTCCAATTCCAAGCAGTTTTTGTCATGCCAGAACCCGTCTTGGCCTGTCTTCCACCCATCCATCCATCTTCAACCGCTTATCCGGGGTTGGGTCGCGGAGGTAGCAGTTCCAGCACTGGACCCTCTCTGACTGGGGGATCCCGAGGGGTTCCCAAGCCCGCTTGGAGATATAATCTCTCCACCTAGCCCTCGGTCTTCCCCGTGGTCTCCTCCCAGCTGGACGTGCCTGGAACACCTCCCTAGGGAGGCGACCAGGTGGCATCCTTACCACATCCTGAACCACCTTTGCGAATAGAGCCCACAGTGAAAATCCTTGCATGAGACTATGATTGAGTGAAACAAATGAGTAGTCGAATTCCGATGCTACATTTCAACTGTAAGTCACATTTAACGTTTTTGTGATTTAAGCCTAACCCAAACAATAATCCTAACCGAGTGGTTTTACTTGCCTAAACATAACCAAAGTTGTTTTATTTGCATCTGTTTGGAAAGGCGGCAATGTTTCAAATTAACCGGCGTTTTCTAATTTAAATTGAGATTGGACATATCCCTGGTTTGCAGACATGTAAAATACCGTTTTATTCTGGCCACTGGGCTGGATACTCACATAGAACAGGAGTCT
The DNA here is from genome assembly GCF_964638095.1 of Poromitra crassiceps. Lineage (NCBI taxonomy): Eukaryota > Metazoa > Chordata > Actinopteri > Beryciformes > Melamphaidae > Poromitra > Poromitra crassiceps. The sequence goes on along the minus strand of NC_139635.1, from coordinate 27,355,803 downwards.
TCTCCTTCGCCGTTTTGGAAAATATTCCCTGTTTGGCTTTGATGTTGTCGTTTCTTCTTTGCCTTCTTCCTCCTTTCCTTAGAGGCGTCTGAGGAGAGAGCGGGTCATCTTTGTTTACGTCTACAGGTGGGACAGGCCGTGATGCTGGTCCTGATGCTGACGGAGAGAGCGGATGGGAGAGCCTGGGTCATCACACAGCACACTATCCACCAAGTGCTCTCATCTTTTTATCAGCAAGTTCCCCCGCCATCAGTTAGCTCCCATGCTGACAAAAGATAGGCTGATCCTCGCCCCGCGCTTTTAGCTTGTCTGATGATGATGATGATCACACACTCCCCTCCCACCCTCTTCCCAGGCTGTAATCCTGTGATGATGTCATCCTTAGGGGAGCTGTGTTGTTATGTAATCACATCTGCCTACCTTCTCCTTGGATCTGCTGGGTGTCGGTCGGGACACGTTGTGGGTGAAATCGCATGGGACAGGATCGGCTGTTTTCTCTTCCCCTTCTTTTCAGTCAAATTTCGCCTCCGAGATTTAACATGTGTTTAACCCCCCTGCAAGCTGTTAACGATGGAGGTCTTTACTTCACCGCTGTTCCCTGGCAACAGCATCTCTCTCTCTCACCTCTCTCTCTTGCAGTTTTTCTCACCATCTCTTTTAAGCTCTCTCACTCTGGATGAAACCCCTCCTCCACATGAATTCCCCTCCTTTCTCATGTTTTCTGCCTGTGATGCTTGCAACAACCCCTTCCCCCCTCCTCTCTCTCTTGCTCTCTCACCCCACAGCTGCACTAAGCTCTGGGCTATGTCAGTAAACACAGTGGCATCTCTCTGGCTCTGCGCTTGCCCAATGGAGCTGCCATAGTTCTCCATTATTTTCTTTTGGGTGTGTGTTTACAACATTCTATTAATAACGCTACTTTGCGCGGCTCAGAAATACCTCAGTATATGCCCAGACTTGTGGTAAATGCATTTCTTCTTTCTACAGATCTTGAACTTATTTCAGGATGGATGTTGGAATAGGCTAGATACATTTAGGTGCTTGAAAACAGCTTGAAAAGTAATTGTGTTAAAAATACTAATGAATAAATGTCCAACTGTTGTCTAGCTCGGCTTTCTCAAGTGCTTTGAGTTTTCTCTCTCTCCAACAGTCAGTTCTGTGGAATTATCATCTAATGGTAGGCTATTACTTGTTATTTTCCTCTATGTATTTTTTAGACATATGTAATTGGGTCACTCTGCAATATTTCTTGCATGTTCTCTTGCCTCCCACTAGATGGTGCCAGAGATCTCATTCTGAGACAAGCTGTTTAGCTCTGCAATGCTACAGCAAAGGATACTGAGTTTAGTGAGTTATACCATAGAGTCAATGGTTATACTTATACCCCATATGATATGGTGGCACAACCTTTGATTAACCTTTTGTTTTACAATAAGTGAAGTTTAGAGTGTGTCAGAGTGAAGGGTGCTGTTACACATTCAGTTTAAAGAGTGCAGAATAGTTCTCAGTGATTCTAATCAATTATCAGAGACTACTTATTTTTTTCTAATAAAGAGAAATTCATTCGCTACTTGTCTCTTTACCTTTTCTTCTTCTTGGCAGAATGTGTGGTGTTATGGCTCATGTTCATGTGATGTAGACAATGATTTAGTTAGATCATGTGGGGGGTTAAAGTTAAAGAAGAGTTCAGTATTCTTTCATATCCTGTTTTTCTTTGATCATTAAAGTGAGTGTGTGAAAACGACACATTGTCCAGTTTCTTTGTAACATCTCTATTCACTCCTCTAACGGTGCATGATGCACACCACAGTGACACTAGTCAGTTGTTCATTCATTGTGTATTGGATGCGTCTGTCATCTCCTTCCAAAGCATGCTGGGATACCTGGCGATGGATGAGAGCAACAACAGCGATGTGGGGAGGGGCCAGAAGACAGCAAGACAACCAATCAAGCTGCAGCACCAAGCGAGCAGTGACTCCAAGCCACTTTTGTTGTGCTGGTGTGGGTTGGCCGTGCAGAGCTGACTTCCTGTTACAGTGTTTGCTAATACAATATAGAGCTGACTTCCTGTTACAGTGTTTGCTAATACAATATAGAGCTTAGCAGGTCCAAAACAACAAGCCCGGACGGCCTGAACCCAAATCCTTCTTAGTAAGTTGACTGTTTATCTATTCTAAACTATATCCATGTGTCTGTTCAGTCTTATGAATACGTAAGGTTTTAAGGATACAATAATAATACTTCTAATAACAGTACATTGTATTTATGGAGCACTTTTCATGGTATTCAGACGCTTTACAAGGGGGTTTAAAAAGATCAAGTAAACAACACATTAAAAACATAATACACAATACAAATGATCAAAGAATGAGGGAAAAGACAATATAGTTATCGCAGGTTAAAAGCACAGGTGAGTTTCTAGTAATGATTTGAATGTGGGCAGTTTAATGCAGTCTCTGATGTGTTTAGGGAGAGAGTTCCAGAGGGAGGGGGCAGCAAGGGAGACGGTTCTGTCACCCCGGGTCCAGCGCTTGGTCCTGAGTGGTGGAGACAAGAGGTTTGCATCGGAGGAGCGGAGGCTATGGGAGGGGGTATGGTGGTGGAGCAGGTCAGTGAGGTAGGAGGGGGTATGGTGGTGGAGCAGGTCAGTGAGGTAGGAGGGGGTATGGTGATGGAGCAGGTCAGTGAGGTAGGAGGGGGTATGGTGGTGGAGCAGGTCGGTGAGGTAGGAGGGGGTATGGTGGTGGAGCAGGTCGGTGAGGTAGGAGGGGGTATGGTGGTGGAGCAGGTCGGTGAGGTAGGAGGGGGTATGGTGGTGGAGCAGGTCGGTGAGGTAGGAGGGGGTATGGTGGTGGAGCAGGTCGGTGGGGTAGGAGGGGGCCTGCCTTAAGCTACCAAATACATCACACTGGGAAGAAATTAACTACAGTAAAGCTAACATGGAGAATCATAGGGAGAAATGTCATTAACTAAAGCTACTTATAAAAAGTAGTTGACAGTACAGCAGATAGTCTTGAATTCTGGACAAATTCATATCCAACAATAAACATATTCTCAGATTTGGGTCCAAGAGACACAATCTCATCAAATGGGGGTCTGTGGTGCTAATGTGGACTATTAGAGGTCTTGATATGAAAAGTGTTGAGAATCATTGGTGTAGGATTGAATGGGAATGAGCTGTGTGTGTGTGTGTGTGTGCACGTGTGTGCGTGTGTGCATGTGTGCGCGTGTGTGTGTGTATGTCAAACATGGAATAATGACGCAACTTTTGTAAAACTATTCTGATTTTTTGCAATTTCTCCATCTATCTAAATGCATTTGACGTTTGACATACAATCATTTTTACTAACAACAAAACAAACAAACATGCCTGTTAATCATTTTAAGGTTGTCAAGTGTTGTGTTGGCAGATTTTACTCTGCCTTAGTGCCTTTACTTGCTACATTGATCTACTCAAGTAAGAATTTTTGTTCAAGATTAATTTTAATAGCCATAATGAGTAATCATATTACAAAGGAGGATTTGACTTAGGGCAAGTATGCAGCGCAGCGATCACATCAATATCCCATTTTTTTTTTTACCTTTATTTATACAGGGGGAGTCTCACTGAGAGCAATGCTCTCTTTTTCAGGAGCGCCCTGTTCACATTCACACACTCATTCATACCTGGAAGCTGACCAGTACAACCACAGTCTGATCTGCTGGCCACTGATCAGCTCCACTGGAGCAGTTGGGGTTAAGGGCCTTGCTCAAGGGCACCTCAGTGGTGGTAATGAGGGAGGGGCAAGCGCTGCCTTTTCACTTTCCCCACCCAGATTTATCCTGCCGGTCCCGGGGATTGAACCGACGACCTTCCGGTCACAAGCTCGCTTCTCTAACCATTGGGCCACCACTACCCACTGAGAATATGAATTATCCTGAGCCGTATCTCATACTCTCTCGCCTCTATTTTCCCCTCTCTCTGCTCTGTGCAAGACTAAAATATGAAGTAGGCCTACAGGATCAATCCAATCCATCCAACACAATATTTGTATGCTGCTCATTGTTTGCCCAAATCACAAATTACACTGTATGATGTCATGTTTATATGTGTGTTCATAAAAAAATAAATGCACAATAAACTTGTGTGCAAACTATTTGTGGTACTACAGCTCTCTAATGGTAAGAATAAAAATGAATCAACACATTGATTTGACCCCCCCCCCCCCCCCCCCGCACAGAAAAAGGCGGAGCATTTCGTCACATTCCGGAATTGAAAGAGAAAGTAACTTGCGACAAGATTGCTGTTTGCTGCAGTCGATAAAAGACCTGCGTCTGTCCAATTCTCAAGTGAGCTTCGAGAAAAGACTCTCAAAAGAAAAGAAAACTAGCGGTGAGTAACAGCAGATCATATTTACTGTGTTGAAACAGAGCAAGAAAGAACACAAACTTGAACTGTCGGCCGATCCAGATAGGCCTAATGGAATGGAATTCGGTTTGTCATGTATCTTTAGAGATTTCAACTGAAGTGTTTAGTGTACGTCCAAAAATTAAGAGACTCCACTTGCTTTCAGACACTCATAAAGTGACAAAGAGGAGATAGTCCGGGAGCCGTGGGGTTGAACCTCGCTTCGTCGGATAAAGTTTTTTTCTCTGCTGATTCTTGTAGTTTGGGGGTATCTATTCAAAATACAGGAGGGTGCCCGGTGAGTACCCTTGAGCATTTTCAGATATTAACCCATTAAGTGCCAAAATTCCAGAAAAGTAGGGATTTATGGGATGTCATGCAAAATACTCAAATCAAATGCATCCAATTTGTTTTCTCCAATGTCTATTCATAAAGGAGGTCATGTACAATGTATCTCATTCCACATTAAATAATATTAACCCTTTTAGGCCGTGCCAGCAAAACCAACTGTTTATGGCTATAGGGGTTGTGCTGGATGAGAACATCCATTGAGCCTTTGCTCATTCGCATGTAGAGATTCAGAGTAGATGATACACATTGGGAGGTGTGAAGGGCACATTTGGCTGCTGATGGTCTGATGGTAGTTAAGCCTATTTGGATCTTGAGCATCCTACCCTGAAACATGCACAGAACATTGTGCATGGCAAACCAGGCACTCCACAGTTGCACTTATTGGAGTTAAAAGGGTTTTGCAGCCACACCTGATCATCTCCAAAATGTAGTCTGGGACAAGTTTGCAATCTTCCGGTAGAGTGGTTGGGCTCAGTGACCTGTTGCATGTGTCTTTTTTTCCATCAAAATTCCTCAGTGTTCAATGCTAGTGGCAGATTTACATTGATATTTCAATATATTGTTTGAAAGTGGGCCCTCTTAACATTCTCAATTAATGTTTCATTCGCTAGCGGTAGAGCAGCTAAGTTTGGAGCAGACATGTGTCCTTTCCCTTTCTTTTCCTCCCAGACAAGTAGCCTTGTGTGTGACATGTCTGTGCTCTCATTTATACCAGAACAGGCTGAGATGAAGGCAGTGGCTTGGTCGGGGACCTGCTGGAACGGTGCACCCACATTGCTAATGGCAGATAGTTCGTACAGTTTTGAGGACTTTGATGACAGAGCCCTTTCCCAACCCATAGTAAGACGCTACAGTGTCACATCCCAATATGGCATGGGCTGGTAAAAGGTTCTTCACAATTTGTGAATGCTTGGCCAGTGTTGACTTGATGTCCGCTATTGCCCTTTCCTTGTGGGGCGATTCCATGATGTGTGGTGTACATCCAGTCCTTCCTGATGGTAATGGTGAAGAAGTAGTCAGAAGTAGTCTGTGTCATCAGAAACCACTGAGATTTGATGTGCTTCTCCAGCACACCTCAGGGCCTTTTGGACAATGATGTGTCAGTTTCTTCCTGTTGATTTTCTAGATCATATTGGCTCCTTCTTTCTTCCAACCTGATCTCAATGGGGCATGGCTCCTCCCCTGTCACATGGCTCCTCCCCTGTCACCACCAACTTGTGTTTGCTTGTCCTCTGTAGATGGAAAAGCTGAACCTTCCTGGGTCAGTTCCTCACATAAGAGCTAAGAAATGGTGTTTCTAGGTGAGCCTTGTCTCTGTGACCTCTCGGGTGATGGACTTGATACAGTACTGTAATCAGAGTAGCTGCTGAAGATGAGGTAGGCATCACTGTCTGATAGGTATGAATTCAGCCGTGTCTTATCATTTTTGATGAAATCGGCTATGGTGCCATCAGCTGGCCAGTGGATGTCCAAAGAAGGGCTGATCCATCAATGACACTGGCATTCCACCTGGAGATTTTGACTTGGAATTACTTCTTCAGTGTAGACTTGGATTTACAAATGTGCATTCCGTCCTCATCCTCCCTAGACAACAGTGTGATTACCCTTCAATCGATGGCATTTAGGTCATAAATTGTGGAGTTGTCAACTTGGATGGATTTGGTTGTTGTCATTGTCTTTACTTTGTTTGAGATGGTGTTGTAAAATCCCTCTGGCCAGGTCTTCTCAAAATCTTCTAACATTGCCTCCCCAATCATTACGGCACTGTCACTGGTGTTGGTGATCTTGATGTTCACGATGCGTTTGCCCCTGGATGTTCGTTGGGATCCAATGGATGGAGGCAGGTTTCCAGTTTCTGACAAAGTCCAGTCCTGTCCTTGACTTTGGGAACTGCTTAACCCATGGCTTTAACCTCCTCATTGTGATAGAGATGAACCTTTGTAGTATCTGTCTCCTCATCTTCCATCTCCTTCATGTCTGATTCAATCTTGCAGCATATGTGATGGCTCAGGGCCCAGATCTTCAGTGCCTCTGGCTTCATGGTTATTCCAATGATCCCTCCATCACTGTGGCCGTACCTCATGAAAGTACTTATGAACTGGTTGATCCACAGGCCATTCCATATTCCACTAATGTGTCACATCACATGCTGCCCCTGGAGAAAATTCCTTTGTGGAGGAAGCTTCTCCATGGAACGAAGATAGTAGAGGCCATACCAGACATGATTGACATGGCCAGCTGCAAAGTAGTAGGTAAGCATCTTCTGGAATGTGGTCAGATGGAGAAGCCAGTCACCCTCACGTTCAGCCCAGATGTATGACATCAGCATCAGCATCATTGGTTTCACCAAGACCTAAACCCAAAGTTTGGCTGTTCTGGTCTGACTCACAATCTGATCCATAAGGCTCTCATCAGGTCATCTGCTTTCTGGAAATTTCTTACCAGAACTCCAGAGAGCCCACTATCAGCCATCAGTGAACATAAAGCCCCAACAAAACTCATCAATGCGTGCATACCCCCAAGACGCTTTAAGCAGCGCAGCCACATCTATAAGTGACATGTGTGTCTGTTTGAGGCGAGATGTGTCTGAGCCGAGATGCAGTGTCCCAGCCATTTTGAGTGGGGTGGCCCAGGTGGGGCACAGACTCAAGCAAGGGTGGCACTGATTGGCATTTAGGAAGGATGTAGAAAGGTTTTCCCTTGCCAAAATTTAGCCTAACACCACTCTAGCTTAAAGATTAGCCCGCTACAGCCTCTGAAAGACAGTATTGTTGGCCAGCACCCTCAGGATTTTGGGGTGGCCAAATTAGATTTAAGGGGTGGGCAGTGCCACCCCTGGCCACTCCCTAGAGACTCCCCTGCCAAGATGTGTGCACAGGATTTCAACAGTGCACCTAGAGCCCTCCCCTCGGCTGTACAAGGAATTGAGAGTGGAGACAGAAAGTGCCACGGCTCAAAGCCGGTGAAACATGCACATACGCGCACATGCACGCACACACACATGCGCACACGCATGCACACACACAGTGCCAGAGAGAGGGGAGTGTGGGAGAAGGGTCTGACCTGCACCGCTTCAACACCTAGGATTGATTTATCAGACTAAAAGTCCTCTGCTAATTGCATGTTTTTATTGGGGGTCGGAGGTGGGCGGGGGGGCACATGGGCGGGGGAATCAAATAGGCTACATTATACATGACCTCGTTGCTCCTTTATGAATAAACATTGGAGAAAGCTAATTTGATGCATTTGATTTGAGGATTTTGCATGAAATCTCATAAATCCCTATTTGTAGGGGGATTTTGGCACTTAAGGGGTTAATATCTAAAAATGCTCAAGGGTACTCACCGGGCACCCTCCTGTATTTTGAATAGGTACCCCCAAACTACAAGAATCAGCAGAGAAAAAAACTTTATCCGACGAAACAAGGTTCATCAAAAAAACAGCCTTTGGCTCCCGGACTAAGAGCTAGGAGTGCCCACTAACTTCAAAGCCTTTATCAGCATGGTCTTCATCAGGCCATCAGCTGACAGGTGGGCGGGCCTTATTGGTTTAATGTGTTCTGTTAATTCTGAATGTGTTACATAGCGTTCATGTTTGACCCAGAGGTCAGTCAAATCTGTGCCTGGGAATAATCCATTGACAATCTAATATTCTCATTTTTACAATTTAATATGAAAGATTTCACTGAATATGACATCAAGAAAATATCAATGTAGCCTACTGACCACAGAGTAAGTAATACAGTGATACAAATGATTATTAAGAGGATTTTAAACAGATAAACACAGTCATGGGAGAAAAGCTTGAGCCAACTAGAACACCATGCAGTCTTTTGTCAGTAAATGTTGTCCCTAAAGATAAGACATTATTGTGAATGATCCAGGCAGTTAAAGACAGTAAATGTTGTCCCTAAAGATAAGACATTATTGTGAATGATCCAGGCAGTTAAACACAGTAAAGATAAGACATTATTGTGAATTGATCCAGGCAGTTAAAGACAGTAAAGATAAGACATTATTGTGAATGATCCAGGCAGTTAAAGACAGTAAAGGAACAACTGGATATCCAGCCGATCAGGACGTGTCACAAAGCAGACATGAACTCATGATAGATGTTGGAGAAAAATATAAGTTCCATGCCATTTCCTAATCAATATTTCCTAATCAATAAGCTATAAGCTATAATTGCATACACATAATTAATGCTATAAGTGATGACATGACATACACATTATGACATGACATCTGACATATAGATTCACCCATGACATCTCACAAATGCATATTTGCACTATGCAGAGACACATAACTAGCTTATCAAGGCAGGAGATTTCTCCCCTTTGCTCTGGCCTTCAGAAACTCAGCATGACAATGGCCATGAGACAGGAACACTTGCTGATACAGACAGGCAGCACTGCGGCTCCAAGTCAAGTCATCACCCCCTCCCCTCC